>NW_022881475.1:0-35902 GCF_004382145.1 Drosophila mauritiana
CTTTAAACCAAAAGATCGATAGGCCGAGCTTTTGCTGTCCCTGTGTGTACTGAACACCGAGATCAAGTCAGCATTTGCCCTTTTGCTCTATGTGTGGTTTCTGTCGCACTGAGCTGGCCTTGGGACACCTCCGTTATTATTGAGAGATGTACCGCCCCAGTCAAACTCCCTACCTGGCAATGTCCTGAATTGGATCATACCTGAGTAATTGGAGTTATACCAAATTTTCAAATCAAAAATACATAAATGCATCGTTTTATTAAAGAATTTGTTTGCGATTATATAACAAACTCGTGATACTTGATCAAGAAGCTTGCATCAAAACCAATACCATAAGATATAATAAATATATCCGTATAATGGCTAGGAAATGATACACGTTCCATTTAATCAAGTAAGTAAGGAAACATAAGAGTAGTGGTATTTCATTGACGATACCAAACCGAGGTCTAATATCTCCCACTTATTCTACACCTCTTATGTCTCCTTACACTGCCAGATTAGAGTCAAGCTCAAAAGGGTCTTCTTTCCCCGCTAATTATTCCAAGCCCGTTCCCTTGGCTGTGGTTTCGCTAGATAGTAGATAGGGACAACGACGACTTTTCAGATCTCTCCGAACTTGTTTTACGTGGCGTGTTCCACACTGAAGGGATTACAACCACGACACCCTGAACACCCACAAGTGGTGCATGTATCAACATGGTGTATGTGTCTGGATACGCCAGACAAGCGTCCCGGACTAGAAGCTATAGCTATGTACATAGCGACCACCCCGGTAGCAATTCGAGTACTTGCTTGCCGGGCAAGCACTCCCCCTTGCTGAGGAGCGAGATCTACCTAAAATCTCTACTGATCTCTGGGTCACAGCACCCGAGTTTTGCGCAACTAGCACCGTAACTCAAACGTCGACACGAAGGCTCTACCCGCGATATGGGTACCAACCACAGCCACCACGATACTCCCACCAGGGGGCCTACCTCAATGTGCAGTCTTGGATAGCTGCACAACCCGTGGTACCGAAAGAGAGGCTCGGTGGGCCTCCTCCTTTTGCTCCGACAAGCAGGGTTAGAGGGACCTATGGCTATATTAGTCGCCTCTTACGACAAGCAATAGCGGACTGTGGAAGTATTCTCGCCCGCTAACCACACGGCGAAGTTGTTGGGCTAAACACCCCTCCTCCTACGGAACACTTCGTCCGCAAACACTGCCAGCCGTTGAGTCCTCTGTTGATCTTCCAGGATTCTATCGAAGGTCCAGTTTTCGCCAAGGCGCTGCACTCCAAGTCCATCGAGGTTCCGCAAATCTGCATATAGGGGGCAAGCGCACAATATGTGCATCCAGTCCTCATATGGATCTCCACAAGCGCAAGCAGTGGTATCGCTGAGGGCTCTCCCTTGCAAAAATGCGTTAAACGACCCGTGACCTGTCAGCAGGTAAGACGTCCTCATCGAGAATCCAAATCTTGGATCCCGATAGGCGAGAGTGACATATGGGATGAATTTATGCGTCACCCGTCCTGGTTCGCTGTCATCATCCCATCTGTTCTGCCAACTCTGCAGTAAGCACTCTTCTAGGCGAGTCTTCCTCTGCTTCCAGCTTAGACACGTAGTGTCCTCGTCATATAGCCAGTCGTTCTCCTCCAGCGGGTATCCACGCTTCAGCTTGTATTTGACCGCTAAAAACTTAGCAGCCAAGTCAAGCGGGGGAGCTCCACCAAGTACCTGCAGTGCCACTGTGGACACTGTTCGGCATACCGAAAGGCATCCAAGCAGGATTAGCCTCTGGCAGGAGGCTAGTCGTCTCCGGGCGGCTACTTGCTCGGCGGTGTCATACCATACCGGGGCACCAAACAGCACACAAGGTGCCATGAGTCCGTCATATATGGTCCGCCTGGCTCGAGGACTGAAGCCCCAGTCGGCTCGAAGCACACGCGCCAATGCTCCAACGACTCCGGTCATCCGCTGGCGAAGCGAAGCTATGTGCGTGAGGAATTTCATTCCTTCACTGACCGTGATGCCAAGGTACCGACAGCTACGCACATACGGAAGGTTCGCTCCAGCAAACCTCACCGTAGGCGCACGTCTCAAGGCACCTTTTAGCAGCATTATTACCGTCTTGCTGGTCGAGACGGCAACGCCAACTTCCGCTCCCCACGCTTCTACGATGGACATCAGCTGTGCTCCTTTTTCCTCTAGCATAGCTCGGGAATTTCCCTCGACGAGAAGCAGCAAGTCATCAGCGTATGCACTCAGCTGGCAATACGGCTGGAGACGCTGAAGCAGTACATCCATCAGAATGTCCCAGATAAATGGGCCACTGATTGACCCCTGCGGGCAGCCTCTAGTTACCGGTACTTCCACAGTACCGGAACTGCTTCGGATCACTGCTCTTCGGCCGGAGAAAAAGCTCTGCCACAAGCCCATCTCCCGGCATCCCAAGTCTGCTAGTCGGCGGAGTGCAGCACTCCATTCGACGTTGTCGAATGCTCCTTTGAAGTCCACGAATGTGCCGAGCACGTATTGCGCCGGGCTGGCACAAACACTGCTCTTCACGTGTCTCCAAGCATCCTCCACACATCGTCCTTGGCGAAATCCAAACTGCCATCTGCAGCCTTCCGGAAGAACTTCTCTCACACGATTCACCATGATGGCCTCGAGCACCTTACCAAAGACTGGCAGCAAGCATATTCCTCTATATGAGGAGGGCTCACACTTGTCCTTATCTGGCCCTTTGAGCAGCGAGACAACTCGTGGGCACTTCCACTCGCGGGAAAGTATCCTAATCGGATGCATCGGGAAAACAACGATGCTAGGTGCTCGGGTATGGCGCGCCAGACTGCCTTGCAGATAGTGCCATTGATGCCGTCCAAGCCGGGAGAGCGCCTGCTCTTCAACCGGGCAACACATGCATCAACCTCGAATTCTTCGAGGGCCGGTGGGACTTCCTCCGCGATGGCAGTCGGTGCTTCGGACTCCGCAACTGGGAAGAAATTGCGGAGGAGCACTCGTGCACAGTCACCCCAATCAGTGATGAGCTCGCCATTCACGCGGAGGCACCCAATCTCCGTGCACTTTCTGCGGCCTCGGCAAATCTTGTAGACGCGCCCCCATGGGTCGTCGGCATGATCTCCCACGAAGCGTTTCCAGTCATCCATTTTCGCCCTCCCAATGAGCTTCTTGTAGTTTGCTGAGGCCCGCCTCAGCTCGACCACTACACGCTCTATAGCGGCACCGTCATCACGACGCCTTCCATCTTGGAGTAGGCGACGAAGTCTCCGGACTTCGCGCCTTGCAGCGCAGAGGTCGGCAGTCCACCAACGTGCTCTCCTGTTGGGCGATCGAATTGACTTTCTTCCCAGCGCAATATCACATACATTATGTACTATACTGCGCAGGGTCGAAACTTGCTGGTCCAACGGCGACTCTGAGAAGTTTTCCGGAAGTTCGGCTGCTCTACTCACCATTTCCTCCTTGAACAATCGCCAACGTGCATTGGAGAAGTTCCAGGACGGCACAGGAGCTATGCTCTCAACTGCGCGCGCGGTAGTTGGTTCGGCCACAACAGTAATGATGTTGTGGTCACTCAATTCCCACTCGTCCACTCTCCACTCATATGTGGCCCACATAGATGCTGCCTCATTGACGATTGTCACGTCGATATCGCTAGTAGCTCTGTGATTGTCGAACGTGTACACCTCTGTTGACTGGTTTAGGGCGGCGACTCTTGCCTCCAGCATCCACTCTGACAGCAGCTCACCCCGTCTGTAGTTAGCTTGCCCCTCGGCATGACGAGAGAGTTTGCTAAGCCACATGGGGGACACTGCATTCGCGTCGAGGCCCAGGATTGCGGGGGTTCTGCTGGCCTGCAGCAGGACCGCATCCATGTACCGGAGGTACGGTTCCAGAGGTGCATCGAACTGGCAGTATGCGGCGCAAAGGAAGATTGAGCCAAAGCTCCCTTTAACGACCAGACATACGCCATAATCCGTGGTGAGGGTCTCCACTGGCATACAGATGGCTTCCTGTTGATCTACTAGGATGGCTGCCTTCCCTCGCCGATCGGTGAAAATTCTCATTCCTTCAGGCAGCACATCCATTCCGTCCCCGCCGAGATACGGCTCCTGCACCAGCGCGAACATAGACTCCGATCTCCTGAGTCGGACTCCGAGCTCGATGGTCGCAGCTCTGCCTCGGCCACAGTTCGCTTGGATGAAGCTAAACATTAATGTCTAGCTTGCACCCTCGCCAGCAACGCCCCGTATATCGGGCACACGTTCGAGAGCATGTAATGCCCCGAGGGTTGCCCTCTGTGACGGCAGTTCCGGCAGTCCACCGGGTTTTGGCACTTTGCCGCGGTGTGGCCTTGTTGCCCGCACTGGCGGCAGACATTGTCCTTCTGCCGGCATTCGCTGACCTTGTGGTCGAAACCCACGCATCTGTGGCAGGCGTATGTGCGGACCTGTGCTCGGCATCGGAATGAGAACCACTTGATGTAGACACGACCTACATCAAGCTTCGCCATCGCGCGGTCGTCTACCTCTAGCGTTACATTTACTGTGGCGCCGTCGGTTACCGACCACGCCTTGGTCACCAGGTGCACGGACTTCTTAAATTGGGACATAGTCATATCGCTGTCGAAGTTATTTCCATGCAGCTCCTGCATGAATTCCTCAGGGCCGATAGCTGTGTCGACGTCATAGACGACGACCTTCGGCTTCTCGGCCGCATTCCGTGCCACATTTAGCCCAACTTCAGCGAACCTCTTTGATGCTACCACCTTCTGCAGCTCTCCAACTGAAGGAGTACGAATGATCGCACCACCACCTCGACGGAGCTCACGTACCTCATGTACTCTGACTCCGAGGGAGGGTGCAACCATCGTTCGCACCTTTTCCGCTATAGCTTTCCCCGATAGCGCAGGGTCGTCGCACTTCACCACCGCTGACCACGTCTCGCGAACCTTGGTGGTCCGCGGGGCAGCGATGGGTGCAACCTGTGGCATCTGGGGAGCATTGGCGGCCGTATTCTTTAACGGATTCGACGACGGCGGCGGCGGTGGCGGCATAGCGAGCCGCGTCTCCAGTTCTCCACACCGGAGCATTAACGCCAGCACCAGCTCATCGTAGCGGCTGATAGCATACGAGAGCTCTTCCGTGTCCACTTCTCCTAGGCTGCGGAAGCTGCTTCTCACCATGCGCTGGGTGGCCGACAGCTCTGCCATCATGGCTGCTTGCCCAGCACGGGCGGCAGCGGTAGCGGCAGTGGCAGTGGTGGCAACAATTTTAGCAGCAGTGGAAACGGCGGAGGCAGCAGTGTGGTCGGCAGCAGGGGCAGCAGTAGGATCAACAGCGGTGGCAGCAGCGTGGGGGGGGGTAGCCGCCCGGGCGTCCTCCAGCGACGAAAACGCCTCCTCCAGTACACCAACGGGTTCTGGCACTCCATTCGATGCCAGGGCAACCAATTTCGCCTGCGTCGGCGCCGAGCTCTTAGAGGCCAGATGGCTTCTGCGCCTGCGTCGTTGGACTTCCTCGAAGCACTACTTCCGCTCAAGGCACTCACGCTGCTGTCGCTCTCGATCGGCATAACTCCGATGGTGGCTCCTCCTACCGTCGACGCCAGCAACCGTATGCTCGTTTGCTCAGTGACAAAAGGTAGATGCTCTAGAGCTCCACCTATCGGTAGCGTCTGGTAGCACTAAAACTGTCCCTATACACAAACCCTAGCAGTGACTGCCACCAATAAGCTTTTTGACAGCTGCTCAAAAAGCTTACTCGAAAAACTTACTCGTAAGCTCGCCTCGCAGCACGTGCGGAGTGGAAAATTTCCAATAGTTTATTGTTAATAATTTCCAAACCGCTTGTTTTTAACACTCGACAATTTTCACTCGACTTCCGCGGAGCACTAAATCACCGATTTAATTACTTTCCAACAAGGAAAACTTAGTTATTCGCAATCTGTACACGAGCGCAACGAAAACACGTCCGTCGTTAATCCATTCATGCGCGTCACTAATTAGATGACGAGGCATTTGGCTACCTTAAGAGAGTCATAGTTACTCCCGCCGTTGACCCGCGCTTACTTGAATTTCTTCACTTTGACATTCAGAGCACTGGGCAGAAATCACATTGTGTCAACACCCGCTAGGGCCATCACAATGCTTTGTTTTAATTAGACAGTCGGATTCCCCAAGTCCGTGCCAGTTCTGAATTGATTGTTAATTGATAATCGTTATAATTGATAAGAACTAATTGGTTTAACCCAAATAGTATTCTTAAAAATTTTAGCAAGAAAGTTCCACAATTGGCTACGTAACTAAACTATCCGGGGAACAAGTAACTAACATAAATGCTAGAAACTCTATTTACCCAGAACGAGCACATAAACCATGTTATTGTTTCCCAATCAAGCCCGACTATCTCAATCTTCAGAGCCAATCCTTATCCCGAAGTTACGGATCTAATTTGCCGACTTCCCTTACCTACATTATTCTATCGACTAGAGACTCTTCACCTTGGAGACCAGCTGCGGATATTGGTACGGCCTGTTGAGAAGTTTGCGTGTCCCCACCATAAATTTTCAAGGTCCGAGGAGAAAATATCGACACAACAGTATATGTCATGCTCTTCTAGCCCATCTACCATATCTCTCTGCGAAAGACTTCCATGGTAGTACGGCTATAAAACAGAAAAGAAAACTCTTCCGATATCTCTCGACGGCTTCTTTATGGTCGTTCCTGTTGCCAGGATGAGCACGAGGCCCATATTTAATAACAAACGGATACTCAACAGGTTACGGAATTGGAACCGTATTCCCTTTCGTTCAAAATTATTCAAGTGTATTATATTCGCTTTGTTTATATAGTTAGGCATTTTTGTTTTACTTGAAAATTTTCGGCTTTCGCCTTGAACTTAGGACCGACTAACTCGTGATCAACCACTGTTCACACGAAACCCTTCTCCACTTCAGTCCTCCAAGGTCTCATTCGATTATTTGCTACTACCACCAAGATCTGTACCAATGGCAGCTCCATGCAGGCTTACGCCAAACACTTCTACGCATACCATTGTACCTTCCTACTCACTAAAGTTTCAAAATTTATATCACAAGTAATATAAATCATCTACTTTAGCGGTAATGTATAGGTATACAACTTAAGCGCCATCCATTTTAAGGGCTAGTTGCTTCGGCAGGTGAGTTGTTACACACTCCTTAGCGGATTTCGACTTCCATGATCACCGTCCTGCTGTTTTAAGCAACCAACGCCTTTCATGGTATCTGCATGAGTTGTTAATTTGGGCACCGTAACATTACGTTTGGTTCATCCCACAGCGCCAGTTCTGCTTACCAAAAGTGGCCCACTGGGCACATTATATCATAACCTTGAACTTCATATCAAGAAAGTTAAGGTTCTTACCCATTTAAAGTTTGAGAATAGGTTAAGATCGTTTCGACCCTAAGGCCTCTAATCATTCGCTTTACCAGATAAGATTATTTTATATAATATTAAAATGCACCAGCTATCCTGAGGGAAACTTCGGAAGGAACCAGCTACTAGATGGTTCGATTGGTCTTTCGCCCCTATACTCAATTCTGACAATCGATTTGCACGTCAGAACTGTTTCGGTCTTCCATCAGGGTTTCCCCTGACTTCAACCTGATCAAGTATAGTTCACCATCTTTCGGGTCACAGCATATATGCTCAAGGTACGTTCCAGTTAGAGGCATAAATAATATAAATATACATTATACATAACTATATAGAACGCCCCGGGATTGTGTTAATTAGCTATAAATAGCTAAAAAACTAATCCCATTATTAGTCAAGTTAATTACGCTATTAGGTTTACATCCCAATAACTTGCACATATGTTAGACTCCTTGGTCCGTGTTTCAAGACGGGTCCCGAAGGTATCCTGAATCTTTCGCATTGTTAATCATACAAGAGCATATAATAAACACAAAAATCAATGATAATTATGCCATTATATAATTCCGAAAAATTAACGCTCTGTAATAATATAAATCTATCAGCACTTTATCAAATTAATAACATTTATTCTGTGTTAAAATGCAAGCAATTTAATTGGAATAAACTATAAGTTATATTTTATGATAAATTTGGGATATGCTAATAGATTACAATGTCCTTATATGGAAAAAATGCACATTATTCTTAATAATATTATTTAAATATTACAATTTTAATGATGAATTTTCCATAACGGATATTCAGGTTCATCGGGCTTAACCTCTAAGCAGTTTCACGTACTGTTTAACTCTCTATTCAGAGTTCTTTTCAACTTTCCCTCACGGTACTTGTTTACTATCGGTCTCATGGTTATATTTAGTTTTAGATGGAGTTTACCACCCACTTAGTGCTGCACTATCAAGCAACACGACTCTTTGGAAACATCATCTAGTAATCATTAACGTTATACGGGCCTGGCACCCTCTATGGGTAAATGGCCTCATTTAAGAAGGACTTAAATCATTAATTTCTCATACTAGAATATTGACGCTCCATACACTGCATCTCACATTTGCCATATAGACAAAGTGACTTAGTGCTGAACTGTTTTCTTTTCGCTCGCCGCTACTAAGAAAATCCTTGTTAGTTTCTTTTCCTCCCCTAATTAATATGCTTAAATTCAGGGGGTAGTCCCATATGAGTTGAGGTTGTATATATAACTATTTTTTGCCATAAATTCTTTATATATAAATGATAAAACAATCAATTAAATTCGTTATAAATAGTTCCAATAGTTCTTGTAAGCAAAGTTATTTTTTATCCATTTAACGAACCAACGAAGAATAATAACAAAACCAAGATTTTTCTTTTTCCGAATCATTAATAAGAGACAATTCTAGATGAAAAATATTTCAATTTTTTATGCTAGACATTTCTCAGTATTATTTGATTGAAAAAGAAAATATTTCTCTTCGTTTTTCACATTCAAATGTGAGATAATGTTTTTCATTTCTTTTTTAATATTATGAATAAAATCATTATTTAATCCAATAATATACCAT
Organism: Drosophila mauritiana; assembly: GCF_004382145.1. NCBI lineage: Eukaryota > Metazoa > Arthropoda > Insecta > Diptera > Drosophilidae > Drosophila > Drosophila mauritiana. The sequence continues at coordinate 9,030 of NW_022881475.1, forward strand.
ATGCTTATAAAAAATTTATAAACAACTTAATTAGCATAGTCTTACAACCCTCAACCATATGTAGTCCAAGCAGCACTATAAAATTAATTAAAGTACATAACAGCATGGACTGCGATATGCGTTCAAAATGTCGATGTTCATGTGTCCTGCAGTTCACACGATGACGCACAGTTTGCTGCGTTCTTCATCGACCCATGAGCCGAGTGATCCACCGCTTAGAGTTTTATAATTCATTTTTATATAATATCAATATTGTTTTTATTGAAAGAAATTAAAAATACACCATTTTACTGGCATATATCAATTCCTTCAATAAATTTATTTTTATACCTAAAAATAAATGTTGCGATATGTCTTAGTTTCATATAAGCATTATGTATCATAAAAATCTGGTTATGGTTTGCTATTTTGGGTGACACATACTGCAAAATTTATATAAAACATTAACCTGATGGATGACAGGTACAAACATTGTATATTTTAGGTTGTTGCATTAGCCAACGTATGCTCATAACATAGATGAACAATACATATTCGCAACGCGTGTATATTATGGTCCATATACACACACACTTATTTTGAATACCACATTCAAAATTATTTTAATTTTAATTCGACTTCTACTTTCAAATTTTGTTCAGTTTCTTCGATTTCCATTTTCGAGAATTTGTTTTTATAGGAAACGCCATTGTTGTAGTAGGTACTGCCACAAATACGCACAACAACATTAATAATGTTAAAGTCTTTTTATGAGGTTGCCAAGCCCCACATATAAAATAAAAGCCATCTTCATTTTATTTTGACTTTAACTTTTGATTCCGTGGAATCATTTTGTAATATTTTTATTTTGGTAAATTGTATTTATTTGTATTATAACAAATGTTTATTAACGATAAGGATATTATACAATAATGATCCTTCCGCAGGTTCACCTACGGAAACCTTGTTACGACTTTTACTTCCTCTAAATAATCAAGTTCGGTCAACTTTTGCGAAACAACCGTAACACGCAAGGCGTCACAGTGATCACGTCCGGAGACCTCACTAAATAATTCAATCGGTAGTAGCGACGGGCGGTGTGTACAAAGGGCAGGGACGTAATCAATGCGAGTTAATGACTCACACTTACTGGGAATTCCAAGTTCATGTGAACAGTTTCAGTTCACAATCCCAAGCATGAAAGTGGTTCAGCGGTTTACCCGGACCTCTCGGTCTAGGAAATACACGTTGATACTTTCATTGTAGCGCGCGTGCAGCCCAGGACATCTAAGGGCATCACAGACCTGTTATTGCTCAATCTCATTATTGCTAGACGCAATTTGTCCATTTAAGAAGCTAGTGTCCTTATAATGGGACAAACCAACAGGTACGGCTCCACTTACATAAACACATTCAAACACAATAAACATTTTACTGCCACCATGAATGAAGGCTACATAAGCTTCAGCACCATAATCCTGAAGATATCTATTTAATATATTTGAGTCTCGTTCGTTATCGGAATTAACCAGACAAATCACTCCACGAACTAAGAACGGCCATGCACCACCACCCATAGATTCGAGAAAGAGCTATCAATCTGTCTTACACACTTATGTTCGGACCTGGTAAGTTTTCCCGTGTTGAGTCAAATTAAGCCGCAGGCTCCACTCCTGGTGGTGCCCTTCCGTCAATTCCTTTAAGTTTCAGCTTTGCAACCATACTTCCCCCGGAGCCCAAAAGCTTTGGTTTCCCGGGAAGCGACTGAGAGAGCCATAAAAGTAGCTACACCCAATTGCTAGCTGGCATCGTTTATGGTTAGAACTAGGGCGGTATCTGATCGCCTTCGAACCTCTAACTTTCGTTCTTGATTAATGAAAACATCTTTGGCAAATGCTTTCGCTTAAGTTAGTCTTACGACGGTCCAAGAATTTCACCTCTCGCGTCGTAATACTAATGCCCCCAAACTGCTTCTATTAATCATTACCTCTTGATCTGAAAACCAATGAAAGCAGAACAGAGGTCTTATTTCATTATCCCATGCACAGAATATTCAGGCATTTGAAGCCTGCTTTAAGCACTCTAATTTGTTCAAAGTAATAGTACCGGCCCACAATAACACTCGTTTAAGAGCACTAGTGCAGGTTTTTAAATAGGAGGAACATATGAAAAAATACAAGTATTTAATCACATATAAGAACTCCACCGGTAATACGCTTACATACATAAAGGTATAGTACTAACCACAATTGTAAGTTGTACTACCCGTATGAAGCACAAGTTCAACTACGAACGTTTTAACCGCAACAACTTTAATATACGCTATTGGAGCTGGAATTACCGCGGCTGCTGGCACCAGACTTGCCCTCCAATTGGTCCTTGTTAAAGGATTTAAAGTGTACTCATTCCAATTACAGGGCCTCGGATATGAGTCCTGTATTGTTATTTTTCGTCACTACCTCCCCGAGCTGGGAGTGGGTAATTTACGCGCCTGCTGCCTTCCTTAGATGTGGTAGCCGTTTCTCAGGCTCCCTCTCCGGAATCGAACCCTGATTCCCCGTTACCCGTTGCAACCATGGTAGTCCTAGATACTACCATCAAAAGTTGATAGGGCAGACATTTGAAAGATCTGTCGTCGGTACAAGACCATACGATCTGCATGTTATCTAGAGTTCAACCAATATAACGATCTTGCGATCGCTTGGTTTTAGCCTAATAAAAGCACATGTCCCATAAGGTTCATGTTTTAATTGCATGTATTAGCTCTAGAATTACCACAGTTATCCAAGTAACTGTTAACGATCTAAGGAACCATAACTGATATAATGAGCCTTTTGCGGTTTCACTTTTAATTCGTGTGTACTTAGACATGCATGGCTTAATCTTTGAGACAAGCATATAACTACTGGCAGGATCAACCAGAATAATGTTTTTCCTTCATATTCCATTCATATATTTTGAATCGAAATAAGCAATATAATAGATATATAGATATATAGATTTTTCACTTTATATAATTCCATGATTTTTATTATATTGAATAAAATTCAATATTTCGCCTTTGGGTAAAATTTTAAATATATAAGTAAAAAATCCATTCGATTACGGCCATTTTTATATAGCATTCGTAATCCATATTTTCATTTTTAATTTATACTTGTTTTACCAATATAACAAGAATTTCATCTAATTATTGTAATATATATATTTCTATAATTTTATCTTTTTATACATACATATTTCATTATAAAATATCATTTTATTTCCAACATACATAATTATTGTATCCACACATGTACAATTTTTGTTTAACCAATATAAATATTAAGTTAAATCATTTGCATTTTGAAGATAAATTTAAAATTTATCTCTTTTCATATATATCTCTGGTAATATATAACATAAAACCAAGCGCATATGATAATATTTCCACATTTAATATATAATTTTATATTTCTTTCATAAGAATCCATATTTGTATTATACCGTAACGATATAATAATCCAACTATACGGCAGGTAATAAATTAATATTTGCCTGCCTCCAAAAATTAACGATAATATATGGAAACGATTTGTTATTCTATATATAATAGAAACTTGACTTTTGTTTCAACGATATTATCTATAAAGCGTATATTCCTATTATCCGCGGAGCCAAGTCCCGTGTTCTATAGAACTGAGAAACAAATTTGTACGGATAATAATATACTTTATTGTATGTAACCAATATAAACATAATCCGAAATAAATATTTCGAATAATGCGGGAGGTCGGCAACCACTGCCTACCTATAGTAGTTTTTGAACCCGCTGTCCTCAAAGCGGGTATTTTCAATTCCGTTTGCCACCCAACATACGGGCTATTCTCTTATATATTAAGAGATTATAGGAACATTTCATTTTTTTTCCATTATTCATATATAATATGATTATTTTTTCCCTTATACATATAATAATTAATCATTTTCATATGTATATTATTTAATTTACTCATATTATTGCCAAAATCATATGAATACATAAGTTTTGAACAATATGAGAGGTCGGCAACCACTGCCTACCTATAGTAGTTTTTGAACCCTCTGTCGTAATTCCGGTCGTTTACACTACTATACCCTCTCACTATAATGGCTTTTCTCTATAATACTAAGAGAATGTGGGATATTTTCAGCATTTTTTCCCTTATACATATAATAATTAATCATTTTCATATGTATATTATTTAATTTACTCATATTATTGCCAAAATCATATGAATACATAAGTTTTGAACAATATGAGAGGTCGGCAACCACTGCCTACCTATAGTAGTTTTTGAACCCTCTGTCGTAATTCCGGTCGTTTACACTACTATACCCTCTCACTATAATGGCTTTTCTCTATAATACTAAGAGAATGTGGGATATTTTCAGCATTTTTTCCCTTATACATATAATAATTAATCATTTTCATATGTATATTATTTAATTTACTCATATTATTGCCAAAATCATATGAATACATAAGTTTTGAACAATATGAGAGGTCGGCAACCACTGCCTACCTATAGTAGTTTTTGAACCCTCTGTCGTAATTCCGGTCGTTTACACTACTATACCCTCTCACTATAATGGCTTTTCTCTATAATACTAAGAGAATGTGGGATATTTTCAGCATTTTTTCCCTTATACATATAATAATTAATCATTTTCATATGTATATTATTTAATTTACTCATATATTGCCAAAATCATATGAATACATAAGTTTTGAACAATATGAGAGGTCGGCAACCACTGCCTACCTATAGTAGTTTTTGAACCCTCTGTCGTAATTCCGGTCGTTTACACTACTATACCCTCTCACTATAATGGCTTTTCTCTATAATACTAAGAGAATGTGGGATATTTTCAGCATTTTTTCCCTTATACATATAATAATTAATATTTTCATATGTATATTATTTAATTTACTCATATAATTGCCAAAATCATATGAATACATAAGTTTTGAACAATATGAGAGGTCGGCAACCACTGCCTACCTATAGTAGTTTTTGAACCCTCTGTCGTAATTCCGGTCGTTTACACTACTATACCCTCTCACTATAATGGCTTTTCTCTATAATACTAAGAGAATGTGGGATATTTCAGCATTTTTTCCCTATACATATAATAATTAATATTTTCATATGTATATTATTTAATTTACTCATATATTGCCAAAATCATATGAATACATAAGTTTTGAACAATATGAGAGGTCGGCAACCACTGCCTACCTATAGTAGTTTTTGAACCCTCTGTCGTAATTCCGGTCGTTTACACTACTATACCTCTCACTATAATGGCTTTTCTCTATAATACTAAGAGAATGTGGGATATTTTCAGCATTTTTTCCCTTATACATATAATAATTAATCATTTTCATATGTATATTATTTAATTTACTCATATTATTGCCAAAATCATATGAATACATAAGTTTTGAACAATATGAGAGGTCGGCAACCACTGCCTACCTATAGTAGTTTTTGAACCCTCTGTCGTAATTCCGGTCGTTTACACTACTATACCCTCTCACTATAATGGCTTTTCTCTATAATACTAAGAGAATGTGGGATATTTTCAGCATTTTTTCCCTTATACATATAATAATTAATCATTTTCATATGTATATTATTTAATTTACTCATATTATTGCCAAAATCATATGAATACATAAGTTTTGAACAATATGAGAGGTCGGCAACCACTGCCTACCTATAGTAGTTTTTGAACCCTCTGTCGTAATTCCGGTCGTTTACACTACTATACCCTCTCACTATAATGGCTTTTCTCTATAATACTAAGAGAATGTGGGATATTTTCAGCATTTTTTCCCTTATACATATAATAATTAATCATTTTCATATGTATATTATTTAATTTACTCATATTATTGCCAAAATCATATGAATACATAAGTTTTGAACAATATGAGAGGTCGGCAACCACTGCCTACCTATAGTAGTTTTTGAACCCTCTGTCGTAATTCCGGTCGTTTACACTACTATACCCTCTCACTATAATGGCTTTTCTCTATATACTAAGAGAATGTGGGATATTTTCAGCATTTTTTCCCTTATACATATAATAATTAATAATTTTCATATGTATATTATTTAATTTACTCATATAATTGCCAAAATCATATGAATACATAAGTTTTGAACAATATGAGAGGTCGGCAACCACTGCCTACCTATAGTAGTTTTTGAACCCTCTGTCGTAATTCCGGTCGTTTACACTACTATACCCTCTCACTATAATGGCTTTTCTCTATAATACTAAGAGAATGTGGGAATATTTCAGCATTTTTTCCCCTATACATATAATAATTAATAATTTTCATATGTATATTATTTAATTTACTCATATAATTGCCAAAATCATATGAATACATAAGTTTTGAACAATATGAGAGGTCGGCAACCACTGCCTACCTATAGTAGTTTTTGAACCCTCTGTCGTAATTCCGGTCGTTTACACTACTATACCCTCTCACTATAATGGCTTTTCTCTATAATACTAAGAGAATGTGGGAATATTTCAGCATTTTTTCCCTATACATATAATAATTAATAATTTTCATATGTATATTATTTAATTTACTCATATAATTGCCAAAATCATATAAATACATAAGTTTTGAACAATATCAGAGGTCAGCAACGGTCTTTCCTCTATAATACTAAGATAATATGGGAATATTTTCAGCATTTTTTCCCTTATACATTTATACATATAATAATTAATCATTTTCATATGTATATTATTTAATTTACTCATATTATTGCCAAAATCATATAAATACATAAGTTTTGAACAATATCAGAGGTCAGCAACGGTCTTTCCTCTATAATACTAAGATAATGTGGGAATATTTCATCATTTTTTCCTTTATACATTTATACATATAATATTTAATCATTTTATATGTATATTATTTAATTTACTCATATAATTGCCAAAATCATATAAATACATAAGTTTTGAACAATATCAGAGGTCGGCAACGGTCTTTCCTCTATAATACTAAGATAATATGGGAATATTTCAGCATTTTTTCCCTTATACATATAATAATTAATCATTTTCATATGTATATTATTTAATTTACTCGTATAATTGCCAAAATCCTATGAAGACATAAGAGAATACAATATGAGAGGTCGGCGCAACCATAATATAGTAGTTGATGACGAGGTGTTTGGCAACTTGATACAATTCTTTAAAAAGTCTTTATATTAATTATATGATAGGGACAATATCATATGCGTCACTAAATTGATGACGAGGTGTTTGGCAACGTGACACAAATCATTAAAGTCTTTATATTAATTATATGATAGAGACAATATCATATGCGTCACTAAATTGATGACGAGGTATTTGGCAACTTGATAGAATTCTTTAAAGTCTTTATATCAAAAATTATATGATAGGGACAATATCATATGCGTCACTAAATTGATGACGAGGTGTTTGGCAACTTGACACAATTCATTAAAGTCTTTATATTAATTATATGATAGAGACAATATCATATGCGTCACTAAATTGATGACGAGGTATTTGGCAACTTGATATAATTCTTTAAAGTCTTTATATCAAATATTATATGATAGGGACAATATCATATGCGTCACTAAATTGATGACGAGGTGTTTGGCAACTTGACACAATTCATTAAAGTCTTTATATTAATTATATGATAGGGACAATATCATATGCGTCACTAAATTGATGACGAGGTATTTGGCAACTTGATACAATTCTTTAAAGTTTTTATATCAAAAATTATATGATAGGGACAATATCATATGCGTCACTAAATTGATGACGAGGTGTTTGGCAACTTGACACAATTCATTAAAGTCTTTATATTAATTATATGATAGGGACAATATCATATGCGTCACTAAATTGATGACGAGGTATTTGGCAACTTGATACAATTCTTTAAAGTTTTTATATCAAAAATTATATGATAGGGACAATATCATATGCGTCACTAAATTGATGACGAGGTGTTTGGCAACTTGACACAATTCATTAAAGTCTTTATATTAATTATATGATAGAGACAATATCATATGCGTCACTAAATTGATGACGAGGTATTTGGCAACTTGATATAATTCTTTAAAGTCTTTATATCAAAAATTATATGATAGGGACAATATCATATGCGTCACTAAATTGATGACGAGGTGTTTGGCAACTTGACACAATTCATTAAAGTCTTTATATTAATTATATGATAGGGACAATATCATATGCGTCACTAAATTGATGACGAGGTATTTGGCAACTTGATACAATTCTTTAAAGTTTTTATATCAAAAATTATATGATAGGGACAATATCATATGCGTCACTAAATTGATGACGAGGTGTTTGGCAACTTGACACAATTCATTAAAGTCTTTATATTAATTATATGATAGGGACAATATCATATGCGTCACTAAATTGATGACGAGGTATTTGGCAACGTGATAGAATTCTTTAAAGTCTTTATATCAAAAATTATACGATAGGGACAATATCATATGCGTCACTAAATTGATGACGAGGTATTTGGCAACTTGATATAATTCTTTAAAGTCTTTATATCAAAAATTATATGATAGGGACAATATCATATGCGTCACTAAATTGATGACGAGGTGTTTGTTTGGCTACAGGAAAAATCATTTATTTATCGAATCATCAAGCAAAGGATAAGCTTCAGTGGATCGCAGTATGGCAGCTGCTCAACCACTTACAACACCTTGCCTGTTACAAAAGTCGTTTACAATTGATTCTAGGCTTTGTCATTGTATTAAATAATGCTTTTATATGTAACTAGCGCGGCATCAGGTGATCGAAGATCCTCCTAATTTACTATGTTACAAATTACATTGGCATCACATCCATTGTCGTTTATAAAATAAATTATAAACTTTAAATGGTTTAGAAGCCATACAATGCAAATTGCCCCTTATTTATCATTGCAGTCCAGCACGGATACGACCTTAGAGGCGTTCAGGCATAATCCAACGGACGTAGCGTCATACCACTGTTCGCTCGAACAAGTATTGTGCCATTGGTCCGTACCTGCGGTTCCTCTCGTACTACGCAGGAATGCTGTCGCAACAACGTTTTGTCATTAGTAGGGTAAAACTAACCTGTCTCACGACGGTCTAAACCCAGCTCACGTTCCCTTGCATGGGTGAACAATCCAACGCTTGGTGAATTTTGCTTCACAATGATAGGAAGAGCCGACATCGAAGGATCAAAAAGCGACGTCGCTATGAACGCTTGGCCGCCACAAGCCAGTTATCCCTATGGTAACTTTTCTGACACCTCTTGTTAAAAACTCTTTAAACCAAAAGGATCGATAGGCCGAGCTTTTGCTGTCCCTGTGTGTACTGAACACCGAGATCAAGTCAGCATTTGCCCTTTTGCTCTATGTGTGGTTTCTGTCCGCACTGAGCTGGCCTTGGGACACCTCCGTTATTATTTGAGAGATGTACCGCCCCAGTCAAACTCCCTACCTGGCAATGTCCTTGAATTGGATCATACCTGAGTAATTGGAGTTATACCAAATTTTCAAATCAAAAATACATAAATGCATCGTTTTATTAAAGAATTTGTTTGCGATTATATAACAAACTCGTGATACTTTGATCAAGAAGCTTGCATCAAAACCCAATACCATAAGATATAATAAATATATCCGTATAATGGCTAGGAAATGATACACGTTCCATTTAATCAAGTAAGTAAGGAAACAATAAGAGTAGTGGTATTTCATTGACGATACCAAACCGAGGTCTAATATCTCCCACTTATTCTACACCTCTTATGTCTCCTTACACTGCCAGATTAGAGTCAAGCTCAAAAGGGTCTTCTTTCCCCGCTAATTATTCCAAGCCCGTTCCCTTGGCTGTGGTTTCGCTAGATAGTAGATAGGGACAGTAGGAATCTCGTTAATCCATTCATGCGCGTCACTAATTAGATGACGAGGCATTTGGCTATTTTTTTTTTTTTTTTTTTTTGATCGCGGAGGTATGGAAATCTATCGAAAGATACTAGGTCTGTCAACACTTCAGTTTCCTAGCATGCACGATTCATTGCTGAACCGAAGTTCCGCAACGCCTACGTACTAAAACCATCCTCATAGCCATTTATATATTACCATTATTTGCGATGTTTATGCCTTTATTGATGTTATGCCAAGACAGCAAGCAAATGTTTTGAACCAAACGTTTTAGCTAAGTCCAATCTCGGGAAAACCCGCTCAGGTACATGAACTGTTTAAAACAACCGAGACTGCCTCTCATAACCTGGACGCTAATGATATGACTATCATATTTGCTGAGGAGACCCTTCGCTATCAATCTTTTAACGGATTGACCACTCCAGATCCCCCTCCAGTTCAGGGTGGCAGAATGGAATTCAATGTCACCTGCGGCTTCGAATCTGCGACGCAATTCAGTTCGTATGTCCGGTCTGTCGTATCTATTGATTTTGCGCTGGTGCGCATCATCCATAGAGTGTCCGTCTGTCACAATTTGTATGTCGATCACATCAATGTGATTTTGTCGTAGTGCCACCAGGTCCGGTTTATTAAGGCCGGATTCGCACTGCAGACTTGGTTCAACAATGACCGCGCAGCCTCTCTCCTCAAGTCCCCGCTTGATTCGATTTACTACGCAGTTGTGTCTAGCTACGCGCCTCCCATGCGATCGGTAACATTTTTGCATTATATGGTTTGTTGTTTCGGGAGCGTCACATCCTGCACGACACTGTCGTTCCAATTCGTGCCTTCCCCTTGTAGTACGAGACTTCGTGGGTAGGGCATTTATCCGCAGACGAATACCGTCTATATATTCCTTTCCTGTTAGTAAACGCGTGGGTTGATTAACCCACCCGTGTTGCGGTCCCCAATGGCCCGCTTCACGGAGTCCGCTGCCATCAACTGAGAGGTACAATTTGTTCGCCCAATATTTTTCTATTGCCGGACGCGATAACAATTCATGTTGTTCTGCAAATAATCTATCTCGGGCCCGTTGTTTTTCGGCTTCGAGGAAAGAGCTGGCTACCTCGTTTTGCGTGAGGTGAGGCCATTTAATATTACTCAAACGTCTTAGCCTTAACATTGGAGCTACCCATCTAAGTGATGGAATTCCGAGACCTCCACTTTTTGGGGGTGCGTGAATGAATGCTATCGGCACATCCAGCGGAAGATTTAGCCATCTTCGCACATAGTATCGTATTAGTTTGTCAGTTTTTCGTAGGACGCCTATCGCCACACTCCCAAGGGCTAACTTGTGATAGAGCTGTGGGATAAGGACAGTCCTTAGGGCGAACATCCTCTGTTGTGGTTTGAGGGGGGCCTTTGTCAATCTTTGTAGCTTTGGACCAATGTCCTCGGCCGGATTGCATCGAACCCTCCCAGTTGCAGTGAAGTTGATGCCTAAGTACTTCCACTCGTCCGTTCGCTTCAATGATGGAATCTCTCTTGAGCCTACGTAAAAGCTCTGTGCCTCTAGCACGGTACACTTCTGTTTCGGCTGGCCCTTAATGCCAACGGTAAAACATTTGTCGGCATTAAGTTTGAGGCCGACGAGAGATAGAAAATCCAACGTTCTGTCCAACAATACTTGAAGTCCCATTCGAGTTTCAGCAAATAGTACCAAATCATCTGCAAACGCGGCCGCGTTAGTAATGGCATTTCCGACTCTAGCACCAATTTCGCTGGGTAGGTTTCTAAGTAACCTGTCCATTACCAAGTTAAATAGAATAGGAGACAAAGGGTCACCCTGCTTCACTCCTCTAGCAGGGACGAATTCCTCTGAACTCCAACCGTCCCCATTGAGACTGGTACCGCCACCCTCGTACGTATTCTGTACGTAGTCAACGAAGCCCTTTGGCGCACCATAAGCACGTAAGGTGTCATATATAGATGCATGCGATAGAGAATCGAATGCCTTGCTTACATCTAAATTTGCGATGTAGCAAGATCTAAAGTGCTTATGGCTATGCCTCAAGACTAAGTCAACTATCGTCGCATTATCGGCACATCCGTCGGTAGGTAAGAAGCCCCGCTGGCGCGGGTCCCAATTGATTGATGAGTTCAACCGGGTTGCCAATATTGCATTTAGCTGTCTTACCAGGACTGAAGGCACCGATATTGGACGAAAGTCTTGCGGTCGCTTCGCCGTCACCGTCTTCGGGATGAAGACAGTTCTGGCCAGTCGGATAGAGTGTGGTAGATTGCCGCACCATAGAATTAGGTTCATTATTCGTAGCATAATACCTGACGGCACCTCCCTGGCTGTTTTTGGAGTTATCCCGTCAGGCCCCGGAGATGAAGATAATGAGATTCTTGATGCCCTAAGGTCATGCTCCGTAATAGCAGACCAAACCCTCTCAAGCGAGTGATCCATTTGTATCACTTCTCCACTGCAAGAGCTTGGGCTAGGCTGAGTCATTACTTCTCTCCAGTAGGGAACCATTACTTCTTGGCTTGGCATTACCGACTCATCAGTTCCATTTAGCAAGGACTTAATGCATCTTCCTTTATGCTTATCCCAGTTGCGCTGGGTGACAGCATACTGTTGCCTTCTGCTTTCTCTCCTATTTCGAGGTCTCCGAGGAGGTCTCGTCAGCGTGTGTCGTACACCCTGTGCCGGAAAAATTCCTAGGAGATATAGCGATAAGCATTGGAGAGTGGTTTCCTTTCCCTCGAGCTCTGCCCTGTCAATGATCGTTTGTAGCTCTTGGGCTCTCCATTTGGAATGGCATTCTACGGGGCTATACCCACGCAGTGTCCGCAAAATTTCCCTGTTCGACTGTTCGAAGGGAGTGATTGGAGTTGTTTCTGATGTTGTTACTTGGTGGTTTTGCTCACTTCTACTAGGGCGGCGCCTTATGGTTAGATTAGCAACTTCCGGGACGCGAGCTGATTGCCCTCTTATCTGCTCTATTTTCTCCTTATAATCGCCCCTCTGTCTTAGCTTTTTGATGGCTTCGACGCTGCGGTTTGCAAAATACACCGCTAGTTGCTTGTTTATGTGTTTATGTCCATTTGCTGTGAGCTCAACCTCCTTTCTCGCCATCATCCACTTCTCTTCCTCACTCCACCTTGCCTTTATCTCGACACGTCGACGTTCTTCATCAAGTTCGTCTGGGTGCCGAGATCGCATGTGAACACCGAGTCCTCTCTTGCTGTTAAAGGACCGGCCACATACTGTGCAGGGAACCCTAGATAGAGTAGCCGCTGCGTTTGGTTCATATTGGTCCTCCGGGAAGGTGTCCACGGAGGGTCGGGTCGTCATCAGATTGTGTAAATTCATCCGAGGCTCGTTATTTCTATTTGTAGTTCCAATATGAATAAATTTCCTCTGGGAACCAACCCATCGGAAAAGTTTGCCGCTCAAATTAGCTGCTAAACAAGTTTAGCATTACGGGACCACCACGAGGGTTTGAGTCGACTGAGTAAGGAGACTGTGAGTTACAGAGTAAATTCCCTTCGCACATATGATATGATACGAATTACAGAAAAATATCCTGCTCGCAATACCAGATCAAAGTCATAGTTACTCCGCCGTTGACCCGCGCTTACTTGAATTTCTTCACTTTGACATTCAGAGCACTGGGCAGAAATCACATTGTGTCAACACCCGCTAGGGCCATCACAATGCTTTGTTTTAATTAGACAGTCGGATTCCCCAAGTCCGTGCCAGTTCTGAATTGATTGTTAATTGATAATCGTTATAATTGATAAGAACTAATTGGTTTAACCCAAATAGTATTCTTAAAAATTTTAGCAAGAAAGTTCCACAATTGGCTACGTAACTAAACTATCCGGGGAACAAGTAACTAACATAAATGCTAGAAACTCTATTTACCCAGAACGAGCACATAAACCATGTTATTGTTTCCCAATCAAGCCCGACTATCTCAATCTTCAGAGCCAATCCTTATCCCGAAGTTACGGATCTAATTTGCCGACTTCCCTTACCTACATTATTCTATCGACTAGAGACTCTTCACCTTGGAGACCAGCTGCGGATATTGGTACGGCCTGTTGAGAAGTTTGCGTGTCCCCACCATAAATTTTCAAGGTCCGAGGAGAAAATATCGACACAACAGTATATGTCATGCTCTTCTAGCCCATCTACCATATCTCTCTGCGAAAGACTTCCATGGTAGTACGGCTATAAAACAGAAAAGAAAACTCTTCCGATATCTCTCGACGGCTTCTTTATGGTCGTTCCTGTTGCCAGGATGAGCACGAGGCCCATATTTAATAACAAACGGATACTCAACAGGTTACGGAATTGGAACCGTATTCCCTTTCGTTCAAAATTATTCAAGTGTATTATATTCGCTTTGTTTATATAGTTAGGCATTTTTGTTTTACTTGAAAATTTTCGGCTTTCGCCTTGAACTTAGGACCGACTAACTCGTGATCAACCACTGTTCACACGAAACCCTTCTCCACTTCAGTCCTCCAAGGTCTCATTCGATTATTTGCTACTACCACCAAGATCTGTACCAATGGCAGCTCCATGCAGGCTTACGCCAAACACTTCTACGCATACCATTGTACCTTCCTACTCACTAAAGTTTCAAAATTTATATCACAAGTAATATAAATCATCTACTTTAGCGGTAATGTATAGGTATACAACTTAAGCGCCATCCATTTTAAGGGCTAGTTGCTTCGGCAGGTGAGTTGTTACACACTCCTTAGCGGATTTCGACTTCCATGATCACCGTCCTGCTGTTTTAAGCAACCAACGCCTTTCATGGTATCTGCATGAGTTGTTAATTTGGGCACCGTAACATTACGTTTGGTTCATCCCACAGCGCCAGTTCTGCTTACCAAAAGTGGCCCACTGGGCACATTATATCATAACCTTGAACTTCATATCAAGAAAGTTAAGGTTCTTACCCATTTAAAGTTTGAGAATAGGTTAAGATCGTTTCGACCCTAAGGCCTCTAATCATTCGCTTTACCAGATAAGATTATTTTATATAATATTAAAATGCACCAGCTATCCTGAGGGAAACTTCGGAAGGAACCAGCTACTAGATGGTTCGATTGGTCTTTCGCCCCTATACTCAATTCTGACAATCGATTTGCACGTCAGAACTGTTTCGGTCTTCCATCAGGGTTTCCCCTGACTTCAACCTGATCAAGTATAGTTCACCATCTTTCGGGTCACAGCATATATGCTCAAGGTACGTTCCAGTTAGAGGCATAAATAATATAAATATACATTATACATAACTATATAGAACGCCCCGGGATTGTGTTAATTAGCTATAAATAGCTAAAAAACTAATCCCATTATTAGTCAAGTTAATTACGCTATTAGGTTTACATCCCAATAACTTGCACATATGTTAGACTCCTTGGTCCGTGTTTCAAGACGGGTCCCGAAGGTATCCTGAATCTTTCGCATTGTTAATCATACAAGAGCATATAATAAACACAAAAATCAATGATAATTATGCCATTATATAATTCCGAAAAATTAACGCTCTGTAATAATATAAATCTATCAGCACTTTATCAAATTAATAACATTTATTCTGTGTTAAAATGCAAGCAATTTAATTGGAATAAACTATAAGTTATATTTTATGATAAATTTGGGATATGCTAATAGATTACAATGTCCTTATATGGAAAAAATGCACATTATTCTTAATAATATTATTTAAATATTACAATTTTAATGATGAATTTTCCATAACGGATATTCAGGTTCATCGGGCTTAACCTCTAAGCAGTTTCACGTACTGTTTAACTCTCTATTCAGAGTTCTTTTCAACTTTCCCTCACGGTACTTGTTTACTATCGGTCTCATGGTTATATTTAGTTTTAGATGGAGTTTACCACCCACTTAGTGCTGCACTATCAAGCAACACGACTCTTTGGAAACATCATCTAGTAATCATTAACGTTATACGGGCCTGGCACCCTCTATGGGTAAATGGCCTCATTTAAGAAGGACTTAAATCATTAATTTCTCATACTAGAATATTGACGCTCCATACACTGCATCTCACATTTGCCATATAGACAAAGTGACTTAGTGCTGAACTGTTTTCTTTTCGCTCGCCGCTACTAAGAAAATCCTTGTTAGTTTCTTTTCCTCCCCTAATTAATATGCTTAAATTCAGGGGGTAGTCCCATATGAGTTGAGGTTGTATATATAACTATTTTTTGCCATAAATTCTTTATATATAAATGATAAAACAATCAATTAAATTCGTTATAAATAGTTCCAATAGTTCTTGTAAGCAAAGTTATTTTTTATCCATTTAACGAACCAACGAAGAATAATAACAAAACCAAGATTTTTCTTTTTCCGAATCATTAATAAGAGACAATTCTAGATGAAAAATATTTCAATTTTTTATGCTAGACATTTCTCAGTATTATTTGATTGAAAAAGAAAATATTTCTCTTCGTTTTTCACATTCAAATGTGAGATAATGTTTTTCATTTCTTTTTTAATATTATGAATAAAATCATTATTTAATCCAATAATATACCATATGCTTATAAAAAATTTATAAACAACTTAATTAGCATAGTCTTACAACCCTCAACCATATGTAGTCCAAGCAGCACTATAAAATTAATTAAAGTACATAACAGCATGGACTGCGATATGCGTTCAAAATGTCGATGTTCATGTGTCCTGCAGTTCACACGATGACGCACAGTTTGCTGCGTTCTTCATCGACCCATGAGCCGAGTGATCCACCGCTTAGAGTTTTATAATTCATTTTTATATAATATCAATATTGTTTTTATTGAAAGAAATTAAAAATACACCATTTTACTGGCATATATCAATTCCTTCAATAAATTTATTTTTATACCTAAAAATAAATGTTGCGATATGTCTTAGTTTCATATAAGCATTATGTATCATAAAAATCTGGTTATGGTTTGCTATTTTGGGTGACACATACTGCAAAATTTATATAAAACATTAACCTGATGGATGACAGGTACAAACATTGTATATTTTAGGTTGTTGCATTAGCCAACGTATGCTCATAACATAGATGAACAATACATATTCGCAACGCGTGTATATTATGGTCCATATACACACACACTTATTTTGAATACCACATTCAAAATTATTTTAATTTTAATTCGACTTCTACTTTCAAATTTTGTTCAGTTTCTTCGATTTCCATTTTCGAGAATTTGTTTTTATAGGAAACGCCATTGTTGTAGTAGGTACTGCCACAAATACGCACAACAACATTAATAATGTTAAAGTCTTTTTATGAGGTTGCCAAGCCCCACATATAAAATAAAAGCCATCTTCATTTTATTTTGACTTTAACTTTTGATTCCGTGGAATCATTTTGTAATATTTTTATTTTGGTAAATTGTATTTATTTGTATTATAACAAATGTTTATTAACGATAAGGATATTATACAATAATGATCCTTCCGCAGGTTCACCTACGGAAACCTTGTTACGACTTTTACTTCCTCTAAATAATCAAGTTCGGTCAACTTTTGCGAAACAACCGTAACACGCAAGGCGTCACAGTGATCACGTCCGGAGACCTCACTAAATAATTCAATCGGTAGTAGCGACGGGCGGTGTGTACAAAGGGCAGGGACGTAATCAATGCGAGTTAATGACTCACACTTACTGGGAATTCCAAGTTCATGTGAACAGTTTCAGTTCACAATCCCAAGCATGAAAGTGGTTCAGCGGTTTACCCGGACCTCTCGGTCTAGGAAATACACGTTGATACTTTCATTGTAGCGCGCGTGCAGCCCAGGACATCTAAGGGCATCACAGACCTGTTATTGCTCAATCTCATTATTGCTAGACGCAATTTGTCCATTTAAGAAGCTAGTGTCCTTATAATGGGACAAACCAACAGGTACGGCTCCACTTACATAAACACATTCAAACACAATAAACATTTTACTGCCACCATGAATGAAGGCTACATAAGCTTCAGCACCATAATCCTGAAGATATCTATTTAATATATTTGAGTCTCGTTCGTTATCGGAATTAACCAGACAAATCACTCCACGAACTAAGAACGGCCATGCACCACCACCCATAGATTCGAGAAAGAGCTATCAATCTGTCTTACACACTTATGTTCGGACCTGGTAAGTTTTCCCGTGTTGAGTCAAATTAAGCCGCAGGCTCCACTCCTGGTGGTGCCCTTCCGTCAATTCCTTTAAGTTTCAGCTTTGCAACCATACTTCCCCCGGAGCCCAAAAGCTTTGGTTTCCCGGGAAGCGACTGAGAGAGCCATAAAAGTAGCTACACCCAATTGCTAGCTGGCATCGTTTATGGTTAGAACTAGGGCGGTATCTGATCGCCTTCGAACCTCTAACTTTCGTTCTTGATTAATGAAAACATCTTTGGCAAATGCTTTCGCTTAAGTTAGTCTTACGACGGTCCAAGAATTTCACCTCTCGCGTCGTAATACTAATGCCCCCAAACTGCTTCTATTAATCATTACCTCTTGATCTGAAAACCAATGAAAGCAGAACAGAGGTCTTATTTCATTATCCCATGCACAGAATATTCAGGCATTTGAAGCCTGCTTTAAGCACTCTAATTTGTTCAAAGTAATAGTACCGGCCCACAATAACACTCGTTTAAGAGCACTAGTGCAGGTTTTTAAATAGGAGGAACATATGAAAAAATACAAGTATTTAATCACATATAAGAACTCCACCGGTAATACGCTTACATACATAAAGGTATAGTACTAACCACAATTGTAAGTTGTACTACCCGTATGAAGCACAAGTTCAACTACGAACGTTTTAACCGCAACAACTTTAATATACGCTATTGGAGCTGGAATTACCGCGGCTGCTGGCACCAGACTTGCCCTCCAATTGGTCCTTGTTAAAGGATTTAAAGTGTACTCATTCCAATTACAGGGCCTCGGATATGAGTCCTGTATTGTTATTTTTCGTCACTACCTCCCCGAGCTGGGAGTGGGTAATTTACGCGCCTGCTGCCTTCCTTAGATGTGGTAGCCGTTTCTCAGGCTCCCTCTCCGGAATCGAACCCTGATTCCCCGTTACCCGTTGCAACCATGGTAGTCCTAGATACTACCATCAAAAGTTGATAGGGCAGACATTTGAAAGATCTGTCGTCGGTACAAGACCATACGATCTGCATGTTATCTAGAGTTCAACCAATATAACGATCTTGCGATCGCTTGGTTTTAGCCTAATAAAAGCACATGTCCCATAAGGTTCATGTTTTAATTGCATGTATTAGCTCTAGAATTACCACAGTTATCCAAGTAACTGTTAACGATCTAAGGAACCATAACTGATATAATGAGCCTTTTGCGGTTTCACTTTTAATTCGTGTGTACTTAGACATGCATGGCTTAATCTTTGAGACAAGCATATAACTACTGGCAGGATCAACCAGAATAATGTTTTTCCTTCATATTCCATTCATATATTTTGAATCGAAATAAGCAATATAATAGATATATAGATATATAGATTTTTCACTTTATATAATTCCATGATTTTTATTATATTGAATAAAATTCAATATTTCGCCTTTGGGTAAAATTTTAAATATATAAGTAAAAAATCCATTCGATTACGGCCATTTTTATATAGCATTCGTAATCCATATTTTCATTTTTAATTTATACTTGTTTTACCAATATAACAAGAATTTCATCTAATTATTGTAATATATATATTTCTATAATTTTATCTTTTTATACATACATATTTCATTATAAAATATCATTTTATTTCCAACATACATAATTATTGTATCCACACATGTACAATTTTTGTTTAACCAATATAAATATTAAGTTAAATCATTTGCATTTTGAAGATAAATTTAAAATTTATCTCTTTTCATATATATCTCTGGTAATATATAACATAAAACCAAGCGCATATGATAATATTTCCACATTTAATATATAATTTTATATTTCTTTCATAAGAATCCATATTTGTATTATACCGTAACGATATAATAATCCAACTATACGGCAGGTAATAAATTAATATTTGCCTGCCTCCAAAAATTAACGATAATATATGGAAACGATTTGTTATTCTATATATAATAGAAACTTGACTTTTGTTTCAACGATATTATCTATAAAGCGTATATTCCTATTATCCGCGGAGCCAAGTCCCGTGTTCTATAGAACTGAGAAACAAATTTGTACGGATAATAATATACTTTATTGTATGTAACCAATATAAACATAATCCGAAATAAATATTTCGAATAATGCGGGAGGTCGGCAACCACTGCCTACCTATAGTAGTTTTTGAACCCGCTGTCCTCAAAGCGGGTATTTTCAATTCCGTTTGCCACCCAACATACGGGCTATTCTCTTATATATTAAGAGATTATAGGAACATTTCATTTTTTTTCCATTATTCATATATAATATGATTATTTTTTCCCTTATACATATAATAATTAATCATTTTCATATGTATATTATTTAATTTACTCATATTATTGCCAAAATCATATGAATACATAAGTTTTGAACAATATGAGAGGTCGGCAACCACTGCCTACCTATAGTAGTTTTTGAACCCTCTGTCGTAATTCCGGTCGTTTACACTACTATACCCTCTCACTATAATGGCTTTTCTCTATAATACTAAGAGAATGTGGGATATTTTCAGCATTTTTTCCCTTATACATATAATAATTAATCATTTTCATATGTATATTATTTAATTTACTCATATTATTGCCAAAATCATATGAATACATAAGTTTTGAACAATATGAGAGGTCGGCAACCACTGCCTACCTATAGTAGTTTTTGAACCCTCTGTCGTAATTCCGGTCGTTTACACTACTATACCCTCTCACTATAATGGCTTTTCTCTATAATACTAAGAGAATGTGGGAATATTTCAGCATTTTTTCCCCTATACATATAATAATTAATAATTTTCATATGTATATTATTTAATTTACTCATATAATTGCCAAAATCATATGAATACATAAGTTTTGAACAATATGAGAGGTCGGCAACCACTGCCTACCTATAGTAGTTTTTGAACCCTCTGTCGTAATTCCGGTCGTTTACACTACTATACCCTCTCACTATAATGGCTTTTCTCTATAATACTAAGAGAATGTGGGATATTTTCAGCATTTTTTCCCTTATACATATAATAATTAATAATTTTCATATGTATATTATTTAATTTACTCATATAATTGCCAAAATCATATAAATACATAAGTTTTGAACAATATCAGAGGTCAGCAACGGTCTTTCCTCTATAATACTAAGATAATATGGGAATATTTTCAGCATTTTTTCCCTTATACATTTATACATATAATAATTAATCATTTTCATATGTATATTATTTAATTTACTCATATTATTGCCAAAATCATATAAATACATAAGTTTTGAACAATATCAGAGGTCAGCAACGGTCTTTCCTCTATAATACTAAGATAATGTGGGAATATTTCATCATTTTTTCCTTTATACATTTATACATATAATATTTAATCATTTTATATGTATATTATTTAATTTACTCATATAATTGCCAAAATCATATAAATACATAAGTTTTGAACAATATCAGAGGTCGGCAACGGTCTTTCCTCTATAATACTAAGATAATATGGGAATATTTCAGCATTTTTTCCCTTATACATATAATAATTAATCATTTTCATATGTATATTATTTAATTTACTCGTATAATTGCCAAAATCCTATGAAGACATAAGAGAATACAATATGAGAGGTCGGCGCAACCATAATATAGTAGTTGATGACGAGGTGTTTGGCAACTTGATACAATTCATTAAAGTCTTTATATTAATTATATGATAGAGACAATATCATATGCGTCACTAAATTGATGACGAGGTATTGCAACTTGATATAATTCTTTAAAGTCTTTATATCAAAATTATATGATAGGGACAATATCATATGCGTCACTAAATTGATGACGAGGTGTTTGGCAACTTGACACAATTCATTAAAGTCTTTATATTAATTATATGATAGGACAATATCATATGCGTCACTAAATTGATGACGAGGTATTTGGCAACTTGATACAATTCTTTAAAGTTTTTATATCAAAAATTATATGATAGGGACAATATCATATGCGTCACTAAATTGATGACGAGGTGTTTGGCAACTTGACACAATTCATTAAAGTCTTTATATTAATTATATGATAGAGACAATATCATATGCGTCACTAAATTGATGACGAGGTATTTGGCAACTGATATAATTCTTTAAAGTCTTTATATCAAAATTATATGATAGGGACAATATCATATGCGTCACTAAATTGATCAGTCGCGATCGAACACTCGACGAGTGCAGACGTGCCTGCGGATCGACAGCAAATTGTTAGCAAATTGTTCACAGTTGTAAGTCCCGTTACTTGTGCCCAGCCACTTCGCGTCGCGTGATCTTGTCGCGCGTTTTGATTGGCCCAGCCAACGTACCTAACGGTAGTTCGCACTAACACCATCGCACACCCGAGTGTGCGTGTTATCAGCGCAAAAAACCCAGTGCTCGAAGCAGCGGTATAATTGCAAAGCAGCAGCCACGTGCTGCCTGGCTCACCGGCTTACGGTGCCCAGCTTCCCCCCCCCCCCCCCTCCTCACTCCTTATCAACTTTGGAGAAGATGGACTGGCAGGCCCCCCCGCGCACCCACAAGCTTGGAACAACACCACGCAAAAAGGCTCTGAGAACACGCAAGAGCAGCTCCAGCAGCGAGGGAAGCACCTCGCATACAGAGCCGGGCGAGATAAAGCGAAAACCGGCAAAGAAAGCACAGGGAGAGGAGCTGGAAGATAAGCCAAGCACTAGCGCAGCTCTGCGCAAGAAGCTCGCCAACAACGCCTTCGCTTTACTCTCGACCGAAGAAGACGAGTACGACCAAGAGAGCTCTGATGACGAACCCGGACCTAAAGACGATTCCAAGCCCAAGACCCCCGAGAAACCAAAGCCCACCCCGAAGACCATCAAGCCACCTCCGATTTTTATCCCCGATGTGACCAACATCTCGGCACTCGTCAAGATGATCACGACTCTTGTAGGCCCGAAGAACAATTTTACCTACAAGACCGTGAATGGCAACAACGTACGTGTCATGATGCCGGACAAAGAGTCCTATACAGCTCTGCGTCTCCAACTTGTGGCCCAAAACAAGAGGCATCGGACTTTCCAGCCGAAAGATGAACGTGCATACAAGGTTGTCATCAAAGGACTCCACCACTCCACCGATCGTGAGGAAATCATTGAAGACCTTCGCAGACAAGGGCACGCTGTTAGAGATCTGCACAATCCCATTGGCAGAAGAACTAAAGAACCGCTGGGAATATTCTTCGCCAACCTGGAGCCTTCCAGCAACAACAAAGACGTCTACCAAGTCAAGCGGATCTGCAGGTCGGTAGTAACCATTGAACCGCCGCAGAAGTTCAACGACGTGCCTCAATGCTTCAGGTGCCAAGGATTCGGTCATACACAGCGTTACTGCTTCCTGGAATACCGATGTGTAAAGTGTGGAGGCCCTCACGAATCGAGGGCATGTGAGAAGAGGGAGGACGACAAAGCGTGCTGCTTCCACTGCCAGGCGGACCATCCTGCGTCTTTCAAGGGATGCCCTGCATACAAAAGGGCCAAAGCACTCGCTGCTCCGAAAACAAGGCCCGTCGCTAATGCTAACAAGGCGCCGCCCGTGGCATCACCAAACGTCACCTCTGGCAGGAGCTACCGAGACGCCCTCAACGGAGTGCACGCAGCACCGCAGAATCCCACAACCCCAGTCCAAACCCAAACAGAAACCCCACACTCCGGTCAGATAGAAGCGATGTTCGCTCGCATGGAAGGAATGATGGAAAGGATGATGGAGCGCATGTTCACCCAGATGACACAGCTGGTGGCCACCATTCTCACAGCAAGTCATGCAACTAAAGCTCCACCTAGTCGTCTGGAATGCGAACGGCCTGCAGAACAGCAAGGCCATAGTCGAGCACCATCTGAAGACCCACCAGATCGATATCCTACTCGTAGCCGAAACCCACTTCTCCCCCAGATCCCACTTTAATATCAGCGGATATGACCTCATCCATGCAGACCATCCTTCTGGCAGAGCACGCGGTGGAGCAGCCATCCTCATCAGGAGCGGTATTCAATACCTAGAGCTGCCCGCGTTTCAGCAAGACTGGGCACAATGTCCTGTCATCAGGATTGTCAGCCCGCAAGGAGATTTAGACATTGGAGCGGTCTACTTTCCCCCCAGATACCGCATAACAGCATCTCACCTCAGTGAGTTCTTCGAGCATTTTGGGCCCCGCTTCATAGCAGCTGGAGATTATAACGCCAAACATTCTTGGTGGGGATCGCGCGCCAACAACCCCAAAGGGAAAACTCTGTTTGGGTACCTGCAACGCCACCGACTGGACTGCCACTCCACTGGCGAGCCCACTCACTGGCCAACGAATCCCCTCAAGACTCCAGACCTACTGGACTTTGCTGTGTCGAAAGGCATAGGGCATGCGAAGATCAGCTGCACAACAAATGCTGATCTCCTGTCAGACCACTGTGCAATAAACGTGCTAATCAACACGCCAGTCCTCAGGAAAACCCCGCTCAGAAGGCTCACTGGAAAATATACCGACGCCGCCAAGTTCGCGTCCTGGATGCTCTCCACCGTCAATCCGAACCCCATCCTCAACACACCCAGGAACATTGATGAAGCTATCGGGAATCTCACCAGGCAGATGCAAAACGCTGCGGAATTCGCAAGCCCACCGCCACCAAAGACTGCGAGAACACCTAGCAGGGACCTCCACCTCTGGTCCCCGGAAATTGCGGCACTCGTGACTGAGAAGAGGCGTCTCAGGAGAGTTTGGTTCTTGACGCGAATCCAAGAGACAAAACAGCGCTCAATCACGCCACAAAGGAGTTGAAGGACAAGATCTCCAGCCTACGCCAGGACTCCTTCCTCAGATTCCTCGAGGAACTCTCTCCCGGGGACCCAGACCACAATCTGTGGAACGTCACCCGCCACATTAAACGACCAGCCAAAAAGGTTTCCGCAGTGCGCAAAGCAGATGGATCCTGGTGCCGTTCGGATGCTGAAAGAGCAGAAGCTTTCGCCGAACACCTTTACAACGCCTTCTCTCCGTTCGACTGCTGCACTGCCGAAGAACATGCTGAAACAGCCCGGTTTCTCAATAGCCCAAGCTCTCCCGGTCCCCCGTTGGAACCAGTCGACCCTGAGGAAGTTGCGCAGGAGATTGCTCTACTGAAGAACAACAAATCTCCAGGCCTGGATCGTATAGATGCGGCGGCCCTAAAAATGCTCCCATTTCCGCTGCACACAAATGCTGGCCAGCATTTACAACAGCTGCTTCCGGCTAGGGTACTTCCCGGAAGAGTGGAAAAGAGCAGAGGTTATTGTCCTCCTCAAGCCTGGTAAGCCTGAAGCCAATCTCGCCTCCTATCGTCCGATTAGTTTGCTGGCAATCCTCTCCAAAATACTCGAAAGAGTATTTTTGCGCAGAGTATTGCCAGTACTGGATGAGGCTGGTTTGATCCCCGATCACCAGTTTGGCTTCAGGCGCTCCCACGGAACACCAGAGCAATGCCACCGGCTAGTCGAACGGATCCTCGAGGCATTCGAGCAAAAGAAATACTGCTGCGCTGTAATGCTCGACGTGAAGCAGGCATTCGACAGAGTTTGGCATCCTGGACTCCTCCATAAACTCAAATCCTACTCCCAAGCCCCCATTTTACCCTCCTCAAATCCTACACTGAGGGAAGAGCATTCCAAGTCAGATGCGGAAGTGCAATAAGCCTACCCAGACTGATCAGAGCTGGAGTTCCGCAAGGCAGTGTGCTCGGACCAATACTGTACACCCTTTACACCGCAGACCTTCCCATAATCCCCTCCAGGAACCTAACTATAGCGACTTATGCAGATGACACGGCTTTCCTCGCCTCCTCATCCGACCCACGAGAAGCCTCCGAAACAATCCAAAGGCAAATGACGGCCTACATCCCTGGCTCAGCAGGTGGAACATCGTAGTGAACGCGGGAAAAATCTACCCAAACAACATTTGCACTAAGGAGAGGAGACTGCCCACCGGTCCACGCTAAACGGATCATCATTCCCAACGCACCCGCACCCAAGTACCTAGGACTTACCCTGACCGCAGGCTCACTTGGCGTCCCCACATCGTCAGCAAACGCATACAGGCCGATGCGCGTCTGAGGCAGATGCATTGGCTTATTGGGAGAGGGTCCAAGCTAAGGCAGAACCACAAAATCCTGGTGTACAAGGCAATTCTCAAGCCCATCTGGACCTACGGGATACAGCTATGGGGCACGGCAAGCACACGAATCGCCTGCGTATACAGCCGGTTCCAGAATAGGTGCTTGAGAATTGCCTGTAATGCGCATCCCTACCACGAGAATGTCGCCATACATAGGGAACTTGGAATCCCACAAGTCGCTGATGAAATCTCCAGGCTCAGCGAGAGATACCTGAAAGGCTCGAAAACCACCCTAACCACCTCGCCACCAACCTGTTAGACAATAGCCAACAAGCAGACGTCTCATGAGGAGACACCCTCTCGATCTTCCACAACAAAGACAACACATATAAAACCCGCCACAAATACATGTACAATAGTATCCCTTAAGCTAATGTTCCCCCGCAAAACCATTTAATTATTGTCCACTAGGACAGATTTTAAATAAATAAACGCACGCTAAAAAAAAAAAAAAAAAAAAAAAAATTGATGACGAGGTGTTTG
>NW_022881476.1:0-130965 GCF_004382145.1 Drosophila mauritiana
TTTTAGGGTAGATCTCGCTCCTCAGCAAGGGGGAGTGCTTGCCCGGCAAGCAAGTACTCGAATTGCTACCGGGGTGGTCGCTATGTACATAGCTATAGCTTCTAGTCCGGGACGCTTGTCTGGCGTATCCAGACACATACACCATGTTGATACATGCACCACTTGTGGGTGTTCAGGGTGTCGTGGTTGTAATCCCTTCAGTGTGGAACACGCCACGTAAAACAAGTTCGGAGAGATCTGAAAAGTCGTCGTTGTCCCTATCTACTATCTAGCGAAACCACAGCCAAGGGAACGGGCTTGGAATAATTAGCGGGGAAAGAAGACCCTTTTGAGCTTGACTCTAATCTGGCAGTGTAAGGAGACATAAGAGGTGTAGAATAAGTGGGAGATATTAGACCTCGGTTTGGTATCGTCAATGAAATACCACTACTCTTATTGTTTCCTTACTTACTTGATTAAATGGAACGTGTATCATTTCCTAGCCATTATACGGATATATTTATTATATCTTATGGTATTGGGTTTTGATGCAAGCTTCTTGATCAAAGTATCACGAGTTTGTTATATAATCGCAAACAAATTCTTTAATAAAACGATGCATTTATGTATTTTTGATTTGAAAATTTGGTATAACTCCAATTACTCAGGTATGATCCAATTCAAGGACATTGCCAGGTAGGGAGTTTGACTGGGGCGGTACATCTCTCAAATAATAACGGAGGTGTCCCAAGGCCAGCTCAGTGCGGACAGAAACCACACATAGAGCAAAAGGGCAAATGCTGACTTGATCTCGGTGTTCAGTACACACAGGGACAGCAAAAGCTCGGCCTATCGATCCTTTTGGTTTAAAGAGTTTTTAACAAGAGGTGTCAGAAAAGTTACCATAGGGATAACTGGCTTGTGGCGGCCAAGCGTTCATAGCGACGTCGCTTTTTGATCCTTCGATGTCGGCTCTTCCTATCATTGTGAAGCAAAATTCACCAAGCGTTGGATTGTTCACCCATGCAAGGGAACGTGAGCTGGGTTTAGACCGTCGTGAGACAGGTTAGTTTTACCCTACTAATGACAAAACGTTGTTGCGACAGCATTCCTGCGTAGTACGAGAGGAACCGCAGGTACGGACCAATGGCACAATACTTGTTCGAGCGAACAGTGGTATGACGCTACGTCCGTTGGATTATGCCTGAACGCCTCTAAGGTCGTATCCGTGCTGGACTGCAATGATAAATAAGGGGCAATTTGCATTGTATGGCTTCTAAACCATTTAAAGTTTATAATTTATTTTATAAACGACAATGGATGTGATGCCAATGTAATTTGTAACATAGTAAATTAGGAGGATCTTCGATCACCTGATGCCGCGCTAGTTACATATAAAAGCATTATTTAATACAATGACAAAGCCTAGAATCAATTGTAAACGACTTTTGTAACAGGCAAGGTGTTGTAAGTGGTTGAGCAGCTGCCATACTGCGATCCACTGAAGCTTATCCTTTGCTTGATGATTCGATAAATAAATGATTTTTCCTGTAGCCAAACAAACACCTCGTCATCAATTTAGTGACGCATATGTATTGTCCCTATCATATAATTTTTGATATAAAGACTTTAAAGAATATATAGTCATAGTTGCCATAAGTTGCCAAACCTCGTCATCAATTTAGTGACGCATATGATATTGTCCCTATCATATAATTTTTGATATAAAGACTTTAAAGAATTCTATCAGTTGCCAAATACCTCGTCATCAATTTAGTGACGCATATGATATTGTCCTATCATATAATTAATATAAAGACTTTAATGAATTGTGTCAAGTTGCCAAACACCTCGTCATCAATTTAGTGACGCATATGATATTGTCCCTATCATATAATTTTTTGATATAAATTTAAAGAATTGTTCAAGTTGCCAAAACCTCGTCATCAATTTAGTGACGCATATGATATTGTCCCTATCATATAATTTAATATAAAGACTTTAATGAATCAAGTTGCCACCTCGTCATCAATTTAGTGACGCATATGATATTGTCCCTATCATATGATAAAGAATGATCAAGTTGCCAAACACCTCGTCATCAATTTAGTGACGCATATGATATTGTCCCTATCATATAATTATATAAAGACTTTAAAGAATTGTACAAGTTGCCAAATACCCGTCGAATTTAGTGGTAATATACGCCTTGTGATATGTAATATCAATTTTGATATAAAGACTTTAAAGAATTATATCAAGTTGCCAAATACCTCGTCATCAATTTAGTGACGCATATGATATTGTCTCTATCATATAATTAATATAAAGACTTTAATGAATTGTGTCAAGTTGCCAAACACCTCGTCATCAATTTAGTGACGCATATGATATTGTCCCTATCATATAATTTTTGATATAAAGACTTTAAAGAATTCTATCAAGTTGCCAAATACCTCGTCATCAATTTAGTGACGCATATGATATTGTCTCTATCATATAATTAATATAAAGACTTTAATGATTTGTGTCACGTTGCCAAACACCTCGTCATCAATTTAGTGACGCATATGATATTGTCCCTATCATATAATTAATATAAAGACTTTTTAAAGAATTGTATCAAGTTGCCAAACACCTCGTCATCAACTACTATATTATGGTTGCGCCGACCTCTCATATTGTATTCTCTTATGTCTTCATAGGATTTTGGCAATTATACGAGTAAATTAAATAATATACATATGAAAATGATTAATTATTATATGTATAAGGGAAAAAATGCTGAAATATTCCCATATTATCTTAGTATTATAGAGGAAAGACCGTTGCCGACCTCTGATATTGTTCAAAACTTATGTATTTATATGATTTTGGCAATTATATGAGTAAATTAAATAATATACATATAAAATGATTAAATATTATATGTATAAATGTATAAAGGAAAAAATGATGAAATATTCCCACATTATCTTAGTATTATAGAGGAAAGACCGTTGCTGACCTCTGATATTGTTCAAAACTTATGTATTTATATGATTTTGGCAATAATATGAGTAAATTAAATAATATACATATGAAAATGATTAATTATTATATGTATAAATGTATAAGGGAAAAAATGCTGAAAATATTCCCATATTATCTTAGTATTATAGAGGAAAGACCGTTGCTGACCTCTGATATTGTTCAAAACTTATGTATTTATATGATTTTGGCATTATAACATATGAAAATTAATTATTATATGTATAGGGGAAAAAATGCTGAAATATTCCCACATTCTCTTAGTATTATAGAGAAAAGCCATTATAGTGATAAGGCAGTGGTTGCCGTTTCTTACATATGAAAATTATTAATTATTATATGTATAGGGGAAAAAATGCTGAAATATTCCCACATTCTCTTAGTATTATAGAGAAAAGCCATTATAGTGAGAGGGTATAGTAGTGTAAACGACCGGAATTACGACAGAGGGTTCAAAAACTACTATAGGTAGGCAGTGGTTGCCGACCTCTCATATTGTTCAAAACTTATGTATTCATATGATTTTGGCAATTATATGAGTAAATTAAATAATATATATGAAAATTATTAATTATTATATGTATAAGGGAAAAAATGCTGAAAATATCCCACATTCTCTTAGTATATAGAGAAAAGCCATTATAGTGAGAGGGTATAGTAGTGTAAACGACCGGAATTACGACAGAGGGTTCAAAAACTACTATAGGTAGGCAGTGGTTGCCGACCTCTCATATTGTTCAAAACTTATGTATTCATATGATTTTGGCAATAATATGAGTAAATTAAATAATATACATATGAAAATGATTAATTATTATATGTATAAGGGAAAAAATTCTGAAAATATCCCACATTCTCTTAGTATTATAGAGAAAAGCCATTATAGTGAGAGGGTATAGTAGTGTAAACGACCGGAATTACGACAGAGGGTTCAAAAACTACTATAGGTAGGCAGTGGTTGCCGACCTCTCATATTGTTCAAAACTTATGTATTCATATGATTTTGGCAATAATATGAGTAAATTAAATAATATACATATGAAAATGATTAATTATTATATGTATAAGGGAAAAAATGCTGAAAATATCCCACATTCTCTTAGTATTATAGAGAAAAGCCATTATAGTGAGAGGGTATAGTAGTGTAAACGACCGGAATTACGACAGAGGGTTCAAAAACTACTATAGGTAGGCAGTGGTTGCCGACCTCTCATATTGTTCAAAACTTATGTATTCATATGATTTTGGCAATAATATGAGTAAATTAAATAATATACATATGAAAATGATTAATTATTATATGTATAAGGGAAAAAATGCTGAAAATATCCCACATTCTCTTAGTATTATAGAGAAAAGCCATTATAGTGAGAGGGTATAGTAGTGTAAACGACCGGAATTACGACAGAGGGTTCAAAAACTACTATAGGTAGGCAGTGGTTGCCGACCTCTCATATTGTTCAAAACTTATGTATTCATATGATTTTGGCAATAATATGAGTAAATTAAATAATATACATATGAAAATGATTAATTATTATATGTATAAGGGAAAAAATAATCATATTATATATGAATAATGGAAAAAAAATGAAATGTTCCTATAATCTCTTAATATATAAGAGAATAGCCCGTATGTTGGGTGGCAAACGGAATTGAAAATACCCGCTTTGAGGACAGCGGGTTCAAAAACTACTATAGGTAGGCAGTGGTTGCCGACCTCCCGCATTATTCGAAATATTTATTTCGGATTATGTTTATATTGGTTACATACAATAAAGTATATTATTATCCGTACAAATTTGTTTCTCAGTTCTATAGAACACGGGACTTGGCTCCGCGGATAATAGGAATATACGCTTTATAGATAATATCGTTGAAACAAAAGTCAAGTTTCTATTATATATAGAATAACAAATCGTTTCCATATATTATCGTTAATTTTTGGAGGCAGGCAAATATTAATTTATTACCTGCCGTATAGTTGGATTATTATATCGTTACGGTATAATACAAATATGGATTCTTATGAAAGAAATATAAAATTATATATTAAATGTGGAAATATTATCATATGCGCTTGGTTTTATGTTATATATTACCAGAGATATATATGAAAAGAGATAAATTTTAAATTTATCTTCAAAATGCAAATGATTTAACTTAATATTTATATTGGTTAAACAAAAATTGTACATGTGTGGATACAATAATTATGTATGTTGGAAATAAAATGATATTTTATAATGAAATATGTATGTATAAAAAGATAAAATTATAGAAATATATATATTACAATAATTAGATGAAATTCTTGTTATATTGGTAAAACAAGTATAAATTAAAAATGAAAATATGGATTACGAATGCTATATAAAAATGGCCGTAATCGAATGGATTTTTTTACTTATATATTTAAAATTTTACCCAAAGGCGAAATATTGAATTTTATTCAATATAATAAAAATCATGGAATTATATAAAGTGAAAAATCTATATATCTATATATCTATTATATTGCTTATTTCGATTCAAAATATATGAATGGAATATGAAGGAAAAACATTATTCTGGTTGATCCTGCCAGTAGTTATATGCTTGTCTCAAAGATTAAGCCATGCATGTCTAAGTACACACGAATTAAAAGTGAAACCGCAAAAGGCTCATTATATCAGTTATGGTTCCTTAGATCGTTAACAGTTACTTGGATAACTGTGGTAATTCTAGAGCTAATACATGCAATTAAAACATGAACCTTATGGGACATGTGCTTTTATTAGGCTAAAACCAAGCGATCGCAAGATCGTTATATTGGTTGAACTCTAGATAACATGCAGATCGTATGGTCTTGTACCGACGACAGATCTTTCAAATGTCTGCCCTATCAACTTTTGATGGTAGTATCTAGGACTACCATGGTTGCAACGGGTAACGGGGAATCAGGGTTCGATTCCGGAGAGGGAGCCTGAGAAACGGCTACCACATCTAAGGAAGGCAGCAGGCGCGTAAATTACCCACTCCCAGCTCGGGGAGGTAGTGACGAAAAATAACAATACAGGACTCATATCCGAGGCCCTGTAATTGGAATGAGTACACTTTAAATCCTTTAACAAGGACCAATTGGAGGGCAAGTCTGGTGCCAGCAGCCGCGGTAATTCCAGCTCCAATAGCGTATATTAAAGTTGTTGCGGTTAAAACGTTCGTAGTTGAACTTGTGCTTCATACGGGTAGTACAACTTACAATTGTGGTTAGTACTATACCTTTATGTATGTAAGCGTATTACCGGTGGAGTTCTTATATGTGATTAAATACTTGTATTTTTTCATATGTTCCTCCTATTTAAAAACCTGCACTAGTGCTCTTAAACGAGTGTTATTGTGGGCCGGTACTATTACTTTGAACAAATTAGAGTGCTTAAAGCAGGCTTCAAATGCCTGAATATTCTGTGCATGGGATAATGAAATAAGACCTCTGTTCTGCTTTCATTGGTTTTCAGATCAAGAGGTAATGATTAATAGAAGCAGTTTGGGGGCATTAGTATTACGACGCGAGAGGTGAAATTCTTGGACCGTCGTAAGACTAACTTAAGCGAAAGCATTTGCCAAAGATGTTTTCATTAATCAAGAACGAAAGTTAGAGGTTCGAAGGCGATCAGATACCGCCCTAGTTCTAACCATAAACGATGCCAGCTAGCAATTGGGTGTAGCTACTTTTATGGCTCTCTCAGTCGCTTCCCGGGAAACCAAAGCTTTTGGGCTCCGGGGGAAGTATGGTTGCAAAGCTGAAACTTAAAGGAATTGACGGAAGGGCACCACCAGGAGTGGAGCCTGCGGCTTAATTTGACTCAACACGGGAAAACTTACCAGGTCCGAACATAAGTGTGTAAGACAGATTGATAGCTCTTTCTCGAATCTATGGGTGGTGGTGCATGGCCGTTCTTAGTTCGTGGAGTGATTTGTCTGGTTAATTCCGATAACGAACGAGACTCAAATATATTAAATAGATATCTTCAGGATTATGGTGCTGAAGCTTATGTAGCCTTCATTCATGGTGGCAGTAAAATGTTTATTGTGTTTGAATGTGTTTATGTAAGTGGAGCCGTACCTGTTGGTTTGTCCCATTATAAGGACACTAGCTTCTTAAATGGACAAATTGCGTCTAGCAATAATGAGATTGAGCAATAACAGGTCTGTGATGCCCTTAGATGTCCTGGGCTGCACGCGCGCTACAATGAAAGTATCAACGTGGTATTTCCCTAGACCGAGAGGTCCGGTAAACCGCTGAACCACTTTCATGCTTGGGATTGTGAACTGAAACTGTTCACATGAACTTGGAATTCCCAGTAAGTGTGAGTCATTAAACTCGCATGATTACGTCCCTGCCCTTTGTACACACCGCCCGTCGCTACTACCGATTGAATTATTTAGTGGAGGTCTCCGGACGTGATCACTGTGACGCCTTGCGTGTTACGGTTGTTTCGCAAAAGTTGACCCGAACTTGATTATTTAGAGGAAGTAAAAGTCGTAACAAGGTTTCCGTAGGTGAACCTGCGGAAGGATCATTATTGTATAATATCCTTATCGTTAATAAACATTTGTTATAATACAAATAAATACAATTTACCAAAATAAAAATATTACAAAATGATTCCACGGAATCAAAAGTTAAAGTCAAAATAAAATGAAGATGGCTTTTATTTATATGTGGGGCTTGGCAACCTCATAAAAAGACTTTAACATTATTAATGTTGTTGTGCGTATTTGTGGCAGTACCTACTACAACAATGGCGTTTCCTATAAAAACAAATTCTCGAAAATGGAAATCGAAGAAACTGAACAAAATTTGAAAGTAGAAGTCGAATTAAAATTAAAATAATTTTGAATGTGGTATTCAAAATAAGTGTGTGTATATGGACCATAATATACACGCGTGCGAATATGTATGTTCATCTAGTATGAGCATACGTTGGCTAATGCAACAACCTAAAATATACAATGTTTGTACCTGTCATCCATCAGGTTAATGTTTATATAAATTTTGCAGTATGTGTCACCCAAAATAGCAAACCATAAACCAGATTTTATGATACATAATGCTTATATGAAACTAAGACATATCGCAACATTTATTTTTAGGTATAAAAATAAATTTATTGAAGGAATTGATATATGCCAGTAAAATGGTGTATTTTTAATTTCTTTCAATAAAAACAATATTGATATATTAAAAATGAATTATAAACTCTAAGCGGTGGATCACTCGGCTCATGGGTCGATGAAGAACGCAGCAAACTGTGCGTCATCGTGTGAACTGCAGGACACATGAACATCGACATTTTGAACGCATATCGCAGTCATGCTGTATGTACTTTAATTAATTTTATAGTGCTGCTTGGACTACATATGGTTGAGGGTTGTAAGACTATGCTAATTAAGTTGTTTATAAATTTTTTATAAGCATATGGTATATTATTGGATTAAATAATGATTTTATCATAATATTAAAAAAGAAATGAAAAACATATCTCACATTTGAATGTGAAAAACGAAGAGAAATATTTCTTTTTCAATCAAATAATACTGAGAAATGTCTAGCATAAAAAATTGAAATATTTTTCATCTAGAATTGTCTCTTATTAATGATTCGGAAAAAGAAAAATCTTGGTTTTGTTATTATTCTTCGTTGGTTCGTTAAATGGATAAAAAATAACTTTGCTTACAAGAACTATTGGAACTATTTATAACGAATTTAATTGATTGTTTTATCATTTATATATAAAGAATTTATGGCAAAAAATAGTTATATATACAACCTCAACTCATATGGGACTACCCCCTGAATTTAAGCATATTAATTAGGGGAGGAAAAGAAACTAACAAGGATTTCTTAGTAGCGGCGAGCGAAAAGAAAACAGTTCAGCACTAAGTCACTTTGTCTATATGGCAAATGTGAGATGCAGTGTATGGAGCGTCAATATTCTAGTATGAGAAATTAATGATTTAAGTCCTTCTTAAATGAGGCCATTTACCCATAGAGGGTGCCAGGCCCGTATAACGTTAATGATTACTAGATGATGTTTCCAAAGAGTCGTGTTGCTTGATAGTGCAGCACTAAGTGGGTGGTAAACTCCATCTAAAACTAAATATAACCATGAGAACCGATAGTAAACAAGTACCGTGAGGGAAAGTTGAAAAAGAACTCTGAATAGAGAGTTAAACAGTACGTGAAACTGCTTAGAGGTTAAGCCCGATGAACCTGAATATCCGTTATGGAAAATTCATCATTAAAATTGTAATATTAAATAATATTATAAGAATAATGTGCATTTTTTCCATATAAGGACATTGTAATCTATTAGCATATCCCAAATTTATCATAAAATATAACTTATAGTTTATTCCAATTAAATTGCTTGCATTTTAACACAGAATAAATGTTATTAATTTGATAAAGTGCTGATAGATTTATATTATTACAGAGCGTAATTTTTCGGAATTATATAATGGCATAATTATCATTGATTTTTGTGTTTATTATATGCTCTTGTATGATTAACAATGCGAAAGATTCAGGATACCTTCGGGACCCGTCTTGAAACACGGACCAAGGAGTCTAACATATGTGCAAGTTATTGGGATGTAAACCTAATAGCGTAATTAACTTGACTAATAATGGGATTAGTTTTTAGCTATTTATAGCTAATAACACAATCCCGGGGCGTTCTATATAGTTATGTATAATGTATATTTATATTATTTATGCCTCTAACTGGAACGTACCTTGAGCATATATGCTGTGACCCGAAAGATGGTGAAACTATACTTGATCAGTTGAAGTCAGGGGAAACCCTGATGGAAGACCGAAACAGTTCTGACGTGCAAATCGATTGTCAGAATGAGTATAGGGGCGAAAGACCAATCGAACCATCTAGTAGCTGGTTCCTTCCGAAGTTTCCCTCAGGATAGCTGGTGCATTTTAATATTATATAAAATAATCTTATCTGGTAAAGCGAATGATTAGAGGCCTTAGGGTCGAAACGATCTTAACCTATTCTCAAACTTTAAATGGGTAAGAACCTTAACTTCTTGATATGAAGTTCAAGGTTATGATATAATGTGCCCAGTGGGCCACTTTTGGTAAGCAGAACTGGCGCTGTGGGATGAACCAAACGTAATGTTACGGTGCCCAAATTAACAACTCATGCAGATACCATGAAAGGCGTTGGTTGCTTAAAACAGCAGGACGGTGATCATGGAAGTCGAAATCCGCTAAGGAGTGTGTAACAACTCACCTGCCGAAGCAACTAGCCCTTAAAATGGATGGCGCTTAAGTTGTATACCTATACATTACCGCTAAAGTAGATGATTTATATTACTTGTGATATAAATTTGAAACTTTAGTGAGTAGGAAGTACAATGGTATGCGTAGAAGTGTTTGGCGTAAGCCTGCATGGAGCTGCCATTGGTACAGATCTTGGTGGTAGTAGCAAATAATCGAATGAGACCTTGGAGGACTGAAGTGGAGAAGGGTTTCGTGTGAACAGTGGTTGATCACGAGTTAGTCGGTCCTAAGTTCAAGGCGAAAGCCGAAAATTTTCAAGTAAAACAAAAATGCCTAACTATATAAACAAAGCGAATATAATACACTTGAATAATTTTGAACGAAAGGGAATACGGTTCCAATTCCGTAACCTGTTGAGTATCCGTTTGTTATTAAATATGGGCCTCGTGCTCATCCTGGCAACAGGAACGACCATAAAGAAGCCGTCGAGAGATATCGGAAGAGTTTTCTTTTCTGTTTTATAGCCGTACTACCATGGAAGTCTTTCGCAGAGAGATATGGTAGATGGGCTAGAAGAGCATGACATATACTGTTGTGTCGATATTTTCTCCTCGGACCTTGAAAATTTATGGTGGGGACACGCAAACTTCTCAACAGGCCGTACCAATATCCG
The DNA here is from genome assembly GCF_004382145.1 of Drosophila mauritiana. Taxonomy (NCBI): domain Eukaryota; kingdom Metazoa; phylum Arthropoda; class Insecta; order Diptera; family Drosophilidae; genus Drosophila; species Drosophila mauritiana. Next base: position 10,965 of record NW_022881476.1, read on the forward strand.
CAGCTGGTCTCCAAGGTGAAGAGTCTCTAGTCGATAGAATAATGTAGGTAAGGGAAGTCGGCAAATTAGATCCGTAACTTCGGGATAAGGATTGGCTCTGAAGATTGAGATAGTCGGGCTTGATTGGGAAACAATAACATGGTTTATGTGCTCGTTCTGGGTAAATAGAGTTTCTAGCATTTATGTTAGTTACTTGTTCCCCGGATAGTTTAGTTACGTAGCCAATTGTGGAACTTTCTTGCTAAAATTTTAAGAATACTATTTGGGTTAAACCAATTAGTTCTTATCAATTATAACGATTATCAATTAACAATCAATTCAGAACTGGCACGGACTTGGGGAATCCGACTGTCTAATTAAAACAAAGCATTGTGATGGCCCTAGCGGGTGTTGACACAATGTGATTTCTGCCCAGTGCTCTGAATGTCAAAGTGAAGAAATTCAAGTAAGCGCGGGGTCAACGGCGGGAGTAACTATGACTCTCTTAAGGTAGCCAAATGCCTCGTCATCTAATTAGTGACGCGCATGAATGGATTAACGAGATTCCTACTGTCCCTATCTACTATCTAGCGAAACCACAGCCAAGGGAACGGGCTTGGAATAATTAGCGGGGAAAGAAGACCCTTTTGAGCTTGACTCTAATCTGGCAGTGTAAGGAGACATAAGAGGTGTAGAATAAGTGGGAGATATTAGACCTCGGTTTGGTATCGTCAATGAAATACCACTACTCTTATTGTTTCCTTACTTACTTGATTAAATGGAACGTGTATCATTTCCTAGCCATTATACGGATATATTTATTATATCTTATGGTATTGGGTTTTGATGCAAGCTTCTTGATCAAAGTATCACGAGTTTGTTATATAATCGCAAACAAATTCTTTAATAAAACGATGCATTTATGTATTTTTGATTTGAAAATTTGGTATAACTCCAATTACTCAGGTATGATCCAATTCAAGGACATTGCCAGGTAGGGAGTTTGACTGGGGCGGTACATCTCTCAAATAATAACGGAGGTGTCCCAAGGCCAGCTCAGTGCGGACAGAAACCACACATAGAGCAAAAGGGCAAATGCTGACTTGATCTCGGTGTTCAGTACACACAGGGACAGCAAAAGCTCGGCCTATCGATCCTTTTGGTTTAAAGAGTTTTTAACAAGAGGTGTCAGAAAAGTTACCATAGGGATAACTGGCTTGTGGCGGCCAAGCGTTCATAGCGACGTCGCTTTTTGATCCTTCGATGTCGGCTCTTCCTATCATTGTGAAGCAAAATTCACCAAGCGTTGGATTGTTCACCCATGCAAGGGAACGTGAGCTGGGTTTAGACCGTCGTGAGACAGGTTAGTTTTACCCTACTAATGACAAAACGTTGTTGCGACAGCATTCCTGCGTAGTACGAGAGGAACCGCAGGTACGGACCAATGGCACAATACTTGTTCGAGCGAACAGTGGTATGACGCTACGTCCGTTGGATTATGCCTGAACGCCTCTAAGGTCGTATCCGTGCTGGACTGCAATGATAAATAAGGGGCAATTTGCATTGTATGGCTTCTAAACCATTTAAAGTTTATAATTTATTTTATAAACGACAATGGATGTGATGCCAATGTAATTTGTAACATAGTAAATTAGGAGGATCTTCGATCACCTGATGCCGCGCTAGTTACATATAAAAGCATTATTTAATACAATGACAAAGCCTAGAATCAATTGTAAACGACTTTTGTAACAGGCAAGGTGTTGTAAGTGGTTGAGCAGCTGCCATACTGCGATCCACTGAAGCTTATCCTTTGCTTGATGATTCGATAAATAAATGATTTTTCCTGTAGCCAAACAAACACCTCGTCATCAATTTAGTGACGCATATGATATTGTCCCTATCATATAATTTTTGATATAAAGACTTTAAAGAATTATATCAAGTTGCCAAATACCTCGTCATCAATTTAGTGACGCATATGATATTGTCCCTATCGTATAATTTTTGATATAAAGACTTTAAAGAATTCTATCACGTTGCCAAATACCTCGTCATCAATTTAGTGACGCATATGATATTGTCCCTATCATATAATTAATATAAAGACTTTAATGAATTGTGTCAAGTTGCCAAACACCTCGTCATCAATTTAGTGACGCATATGATATTGTCCCTATCATATAATTAATATAAAGACTTTAATGAATTGTGTCAAGTTGCCAAACACCTCGTCATCAATTTAGTGACGCATATGATATTGTCCCTATCATATAATTTTTGATATAAAACTTTAAAGAATTGTATCAAGTTGCCAAATACCTCGTCATCAATTTAGTGACGCATATGATATTGTCTCTATCATATAATTAATATAAAGACTTTAATGAATTGTGTCAAGTTGCCAAACACCTCGTCATCAATTTAGTGACGCATATGATATTGTCTCTATCATATAATTAATATAAAGACTTTAATGAATTGTGTCAAGTTGCCAAACACCTCGTCATCAATTTAGTGACGCATATGATATTGTCCCTATCATATAATTTTTGATATAAAGACTTTAAAGAATTCTATCAAGTTGCCAAATACCTCGTCATCAATTTAGTGACGCATATGATATTGTCTCTATCATATAATTAATATAAAGACTTTAATGATTTGTGTCACGTTGCCAAACACCTCGTCATCAATTTAGTGACGCATATGATATTGTCCCTATCATATAATTTTGATATAAAAACTTTAAAGAATTGTATCAAGTTGCCAAATACCTCGTCATCAATTTAGTGACGCATATGATATTGTCCCTATCATATAATTAATATAAAGACTTTAATGAATTGTGTCAAGTTGCCAAACACCTCGTCATCAATTTAGTGACGCATATGATATTGTCCCTATCATATAATTTTTGATATAAAAACTTTAAAGAATTGTATCAAGTTGCCAAATACCTCGTCATCAATTTAGTGACGCATATGATATTGTCCCTATCATATAATTAATATAAAGACTTTAATGAATGTGTCAAGTTGCCAAACACCTCGTCATCAATTTAGTGACGCATATGATATTGTCCCTATCATATAATATTTGATATAAAGACTTTAAAGAATTATATCAAGTTGCCAAATACCTCGTCATCAATTTAGTGACGCATATGATATTGTCTCTATCATATAATTAATATAAAGACTTTAATGAATTGTGTCAAGTTGCCAAAACACCTCGTCATCAATTTAGTGACGCATATGATATTGTCCCTATCATATAATTTTTGATATAAAGACTTTAAAGAATTCTATCAAGTTGCCAAATACCTCGTCATCAATTTAGTGACGCATATGATATTGTCTCTATCATATAATTAATATAAAGACTTTAATGATTGTGTCACGTTGCCAAACACCTCGTCATCAATTTAGTGACGCATATGATATTGTCCCTATCATATAATTAATATAAAGACTTTTTAAAGAATTGTATCAAGTTGCCAAACACCTCGTCATCAACTACTATATTATGGTTGCGCCGACCTCTCATATTGTATTCTCTTATGTCTTCATAGGATTTTGGCAATTATACGAGTAAATTAAATAATATACATATGAAAATGATTAATTATTATATGTATAAGGGAAAAAATGCTGAAATATTCCCATATTATCTTAGTATTATAGAGGAAAGACCGTTGCCGACCTCTGATATTGTTCAAAACTTATGTATTTATATGATTTTGGCAATTATATGAGTAAATTAAATAATATACATATAAAATGATTAAATATTATATGTATAAATGTATAAAGGAAAAAATGATGAAATATTCCCACATTATCTTAGTATTATAGAGGAAAGACCGTTGCTGACCTCTGATATTGTTCAAAACTTATGTATTTATATGATTTTGGCAATAATATGAGTAAATTAAATAATATACATATGAAAATGATTAATTATTATATGTATAAATGTATAAGGGAAAAAATGCTGAAAATATTCCCATATTATCTTAGTATTATAGAGGAAAGACCGTTGCTGACCTCTGATATTGTTCAAAACTTATGTATTTATATGATTTTGGCAATTATATGAGTAAATTAAATAATATACATATGAAAATTATTAATTATTATATGTATAGGGGAAAAAATGCTGAAAATATTCCCACATTCTCTTAGTATTATAGAGAAAAGCCATTATAGTGAGAGGGTATAGTAGTGTAAACGACCGGAATTACGACAGAGGGTTCAAAAACTACTATAGGTAGGCAGTGGTTGCCGACCTCTCATATTGTTCAAAACTTATGTATTCATATGATTTTGGCAATTATATGAGTAAATTAAATAATATACATATGAAAATTATTAATTATTATATGTATAGGGGAAAAAATGCTGAAATATTCCCACATTCTCTTAGTATTATAGAGAAAAGCCATTATAGTGAGAGGGTATAGTAGTGTAAACGACCGGAATTACGACAGAGGGTTCAAAAACTACTATAGGTAGGCAGTGGTTGCCGACCTCTCATATTGTTCAAAACTTATGTATTCATATGATTTTGGCAATTATATGAGTAAATTAAATAATATACATATGAAAATTATTAATTATTATATGTATAAGGGAAAAAATGCTGAAAATATCCCACATTCTCTTAGTATAATAGAAAAAGCCATTATAGTGAGAGGGTATAGTAGTGTAAACGACCGGAATTACGACAGAGGGTTCAAAAACTACTATAGGTAGGCAGTGGTTGCCGACCTCTCATATTGTTCAAAACTTATGTATTCATATGATTTTGGCAATAATATGAGTAAATTAAATAATATACATATGAAAATGATTAATTATTATATGTATAAGGGAAAAAATAATCATATTATATATGAATAATGGAAAAAAAATGAAATGTTCCTATAATCTCTTAATATATAAGAGAATAGCCCGTATGTTGGGTGGCAAACGGAATTGAAAATACCCGCTTTGAGGACAGCGGGTTCAAAAACTACTATAGGTAGGCAGTGGTTGCCGACCTCCCGCATTATTCGAAATATTTATTTCGGATTATGTTTATATTGGTTACATACAATAAAGTATATTATTATCCGTACAAATTTGTTTCTCAGTTCTATAGAACACGGGACTTGGCTCCGCGGATAATAGGAATATACGCTTTATAGATAATATCGTTGAAACAAAAGTCAAGTTTCTATTATATATAGAATAACAAATCGTTTCCATATATTATCGTTAATTTTGGAGGCAGGCAAATATTAATTTATTACCTGCCGTATAGTTGGATTATTATATCGTTACGGTATAATACAAATATGGATTCTTATGAAAGAAATATAAAATTATATATTAAATGTGGAAATATTATCATATGCGCTTGGTTTTATGTTATATATTACCAGAGATATATATGAAAAGAGATAAATTTTAAATTTATCTTCAAAATGCAAATGATTTAACTTAATATTTATATTGGTTAAACAAAAATTGTACATGTGTGGGATACAATAATTATGTATGTTGGAAATAAAATGATATTTTATAATGAAATATGTATGTATAAAAAGATAAAATTATAGAAATATATATATTACAATAATTAGATGAAATTCTTGTTATATTGGTAAAACAAGTATAAATTAAAAATGAAAATATGGATTACGAATGCTATATAAAAATGGCCGTAATCGAATGGATTTTTTTACTTATATATTTAAAATTTTACCCAAAGGCGAAATATTGAATTTTATTCAATATAATAAAAATCATGGAATTATATAAGTGAAAAATCTATATATCTATATATCTATTATATTGCTTATTTCGATTCAAAATATATGAATGGAATATGAAGGAAAAACATTATTCTGGTTGATCCTGCCAGTAGTTATATGCTTGTCTCAAAGATTAAGCCATGCATGTCTAAGTACACACGAATTAAAAGTGAAACCGCAAAAGGCTCATTATATCAGTTATGGTTCCTTAGATCGTTAACAGTTACTTGGATAACTGTGGTAATTCTAGAGCTAATACATGCAATTAAAACATGAACCTTATGGGACATGTGCTTTTATTAGGCTAAAACCAAGCGATCGCAAGATCGTTATATTGGTTGAACTCTAGATAACATGCAGATCGTATGGTCTTGTACCGACGACAGATCTTTCAAATGTCTGCCCTATCAACTTTTGATGGTAGTATCTAGGACTACCATGGTTGCAACGGGTAACGGGGAATCAGGGTTCGATTCCGGAGAGGGAGCCTGAGAAACGGCTACCACATCTAAGGAAGGCAGCAGGCGCGTAAATTACCCACTCCCAGCTCGGGGAGGTAGTGACGAAAAATAACAATACAGGACTCATATCCGAGGCCCTGTAATTGGAATGAGTACACTTTAAATCCTTTAACAAGGACCAATTGGAGGGCAAGTCTGGTGCCAGCAGCCGCGGTAATTCCAGCTCCAATAGCGTATATTAAAGTTGTTGCGGTTAAAACGTTCGTAGTTGAACTTGTGCTTCATACGGGTAGTACAACTTACAATTGTGGTTAGTACTATACCTTTATGTATGTAAGCGTATTACCGGTGGAGTTCTTATATGTGATTAAATACTTGTATTTTTTCATATGTTCCTCCTATTTAAAAACCTGCACTAGTGCTCTTAAACGAGTGTTATTGTGGCCGGTACTATTACTTTGAACAAATTAGAGTGCTTAAAGCAGGCTTCAAATGCCTGAATATTCTGTGCATGGGATAATGAAATAAGACCTCTGTTCTGCTTTCATTGGTTTTCAGATCAAGAGGTAATGATTAATAGAAGCAGTTTGGGGGCATTAGTATTACGACGCGAGAGGTGAAATTCTTGGACCGTCGTAAGACTAACTTAAGCGAAAGCATTTGCCAAAGATGTTTTCATTAATCAAGAACGAAAGTTAGAGGTTCGAAGGCGATCAGATACCGCCCTAGTTCTAACCATAAACGATGCCAGCTAGCAATTGGGTGTAGCTACTTTTATGGCTCTCTCAGTCGCTTCCCGGGAAACCAAAGCTTTTGGGCTCCGGGGGAAGTATGGTTGCAAAGCTGAAACTTAAAGGAATTGACGGAAGGGCACCACCAGGAGTGGAGCCTGCGGCTTAATTTGACTCAACACGGGAAAACTTACCAGGTCCGAACATAAGTGTGTAAGACAGATTGATAGCTCTTTCTCGAATCTATGGGTGGTGGTGCATGGCCGTTCTTAGTTCGTGGAGTGATTTGTCTGGTTAATTCCGATAACGAACGAGACTCAAATATATTAAATAGATATCTTCAGGATTATGGTGCTGAAGCTTATGTAGCCTTCATTCATGGTGGCAGTAAAATGTTTATTGTGTTTGAATGTGTTTATGTAAGTGGAGCCGTACCTGTTGGTTTGTCCCATTATAAGGACACTAGCTTCTTAAATGGACAAATTGCGTCTAGCAATAATGAGATTGAGCAATAACAGGTCTGTGATGCCCTTAGATGTCCTGGGCTGCACGCGCGCTACAATGAAAGTATCAACGTGTATTTCCTAGACCGAGAGGTCCGGGTAAACCGCTGAACCACTTTCATGCTTGGGATTGTGAACTGAAACTGTTCACATGAACTTGGAATTCCCAGTAAGTGTGAGTCATTAACTCGCATTGATTACGTCCCTGCCCTTTGTACACACCGCCCGTCGCTACTACGATTGAATTATTTAGTGAGGTCTCCGGACGTGATCACTGTGACGCCTTGCGTGTTACGGTTGTTTCGCAAAAGTTGACCGAACTTGATTATTTAGAGGAAGTAAAAGTCGTAACAAGGTTTCCGTAGGTGAACCTGCGGAAGGATCATTATTGTATAATATCCTTATCGTTAATAAACATTTGTTATAATACAAATAAATACAATTTACCAAAATAAAAAATATTACAAAATGATTCCACGGAATCAAAAGTTAAAGTCAAAATAAAATGAAGATGGCTTTTATTTTAATATGTGGGGCTTTGGGCAACCTCATAAAAAGACTTTAACATTATTAATGTTGTTGTGCGTATTTGTGGCAGTAACCTACTACAACAATGGCGTTTCCTATAAAAACAAATTCTCGAAAATGGAAATCGAAGAAACTGAACAAAATTTGAAAGTAGAAGTCGAATTAAAATTAAAATAATTTTGAATGTGGTATTCAAAATAAGTGTGTGTGTATATGGACCATAATATACACGCGTTGCGAATATGTATTGTTCATCTATGTTATGAGCATACGTTGGCTAATGCAACAACCTAAAATATACAATGTTTGTACCTGTCATCCATCAGGTTAATGTTTTATATAAATTTTGCAGTATGTGTCACCCCAAAATAGCAAACCATAACCAGATTTTTATGATACATAATGCTTATATGAAACTAAGACATATCGCAACATTTATTTTAGGTATAAAAATAAATTTATTGAAGGAATTGATATATGCCAGTAAAATGGTGTATTTTTTAATTTCTTTCAATAAAACAATATTGATATTATATAAAAATGAATTATAAAACTCTAAGCGGTGGATCACTCGGCTCATGGGTCGATGAAGAACGCAGCAAACTGTGGCGTCATCGTGTGAACTGCAGGACACATGAACATCGACATTTTGAACGCATATCGCAGTCCATGCTGTTATGTACTTTAATTAATTTTATAGTGCTTGCTTGGACTACATATGGTTGAGGGTTGTAAGACTATGCTAATTAAGTTGTTTTATAAATTTTTATAAGCATATGGTATATTAATTGGATTAAATAATGATTTTATTCATAATATTAAAAAGAAATGAAAAACATTATCTCACATTTGAATGTGAAAAACGAAGAGAAATATTTTCTTTTTCAATCATAATTACTGAGAAATGTCTAGCATAAAAATTGAAATATTTTTCATCTAGAATTGTCCTCTTATTAATGATTCGGAAAAAGAAAAATCTTGGTTTTGTTATTATTCTTCGTTGGTTCGTTAAATGGATAAAAAAATAACTTTGCTTACAAGAACTATTGGAACTATTTTAACGAATTTAATTGATTGTTTTATCATTTATATATAAAGAATTTATGGCAAAAAATAGTTATATATACAACCTCAACTCATATGGGACTACCCCCCTGAATTTAAGCATATTAATGTAGGGGAGGAAAAGAAACTAACAAGGATTTTCTTAGTAGCGGCGAGCGAAAAGAAACAGTTCAGCACTAAGTCACTTTGTCTATATGGCAAATGTGAGATGCAGTGTATGGAGCGTCAATATTCTAGTATGAGAAATTAATGATTTAAGTCCTTCTTAAATGAGGCCATTTACCCATAGAGGGTGCCAGGCCCGTATAACGTTAATGATTACTAGATGATGTTTCCAAAGAGTCGTGTTGCTTGATAGTGCAGCACTAAGTGGGTGGTAAACTCCATCTAAAACTAAATATAACCATGAGACCGATAGTAAACAAGTACCGTGAGGGAAAGTTGAAAAGAACTCTGAATAGAGAGTTAAACAGTACGTGAAACTGCTAGAGGTTAAGCCCGATGAACCTGAATATCCGTTATGGAAAATTCATCATTAAATTGTAATATTTAAATAATATTATTAAGAATAATGTGCATTTTTTCCATATAAGGACATTGTAATCTATTAGCATATCCCAAATTTATCATAAAATATAACTTATAGTTTATTCCAATTAAATTGCTTGCATTTTAACACAGAATAAATGTTATTAATTTGATAAAGTGCTGATAGATTTATATTATTACAGAGCGTTAATTTTTCGGAATTATATAATGGCATAATTATCATTGATTTTTGTGTTATTATATGCTCTTGTATGATTAACAATGCGAAAGATTCAGGATACCTTCGGGACCCGTCTTGAAACACGGACCAAGGAGTCTAACATATGTGCAAGTTATTGGGATGTAAACCTAATAGCGTAATTAACTTGACTAATAATGGGATTAGTTTTTTAGCTATTTATAGCTAATTAACACAATCCCGGGGCGTTCTATATAGTTATGTATAATGTATATTTATATTATTTATGCCTCTAACTGGAACGTACCTTGAGCATATATGCTGTGACCCGAAAGATGGTGAACTATACTTGATCAGGTTGAAGTCAGGGGAAACCCTGATGGAAGACCGAAACAGTTCTGACGTGCAATCGATTGTCAGAATTGAGTATAGGGGCGAAAGACCAATCGAACCATCTAGTAGCTGGTTCCTTCCGAAGTTTCCCTCAGGATAGCTGGTGCATTTTAATATTATATAAAATAATCTTATCTGGTAAAGCGAATGATTAGAGGCCTTAGGGTCGAAACGATCTTAACCTATTCTCAAACTTTAAATGGGTAAGAACCTTAACTTTCTTGATATGAAGTTCAAGGTTATGATATATGTGCCCAGTGGGCCACTTTTGGTAAGCAGAACTGGCGCTGTGGGATGAACCAAACGTAATGTTACGGTGCCCAAATTAACAACTCATGCAGATACCATGAAAGGCGTTGGTGCTTAAAACAGCAGGACGGTGATCATGGAAGTCGAAATCCGCTAAGGAGTGTGTAACAACTCACCTGCCGAAGCAACTAGCCCTTAAAATGGATGGCGCTTAAGTTGTATACCTATACATTACCGCTAAAGTAGATGATTTATATTACTTGTGATATAAATTTTGAAACTTTAGTGAGTAGGAAGGTACAATGGTATGCGTAGAAGTGTTTGGCGTAAGCCTGCATGGAGCTGCCATTGGTACAGATCTTGGTGGTAGTAGCAAATAATCGAATGAGACCTTGGAGGACTGAAGTGGAGAAGGGTTTCGTGTGAACAGTGGTTGATCACGAGTTAGTCGGTCCTAAGTTCAAGGCGAAAGCCGAAAATTTTCAAGTAAAACAAAAAATGCCTAACTATATAAACAAAGCGAATATAATACACTTGAATAATTTTGAACGAAAGGGAATACGGTTCCAATTCCGTAACCTGTTGAGTATCCGTTTGTTATTAAATATGGGCCTCGTGCTCATCCTGGCAACAGGAACGACCATAAAGAAGCCGTCGAGAGATATCGGAAGAGTTTTCTTTTCTGTTTTATAGCCGTACTACCATGGAAGTCTTTCGCAGAGAGATATGGTAGATGGGCTAGAAGAGCATGACATATACTGTTGTGTCGATATTTTCTCCTCGGACCTTGAAAATTTATGGTGGGGACACGCAAACTTCTCAACAGGCCGTACCAATATCCGCAGCTGGTCTCCAAGGTGAAGAGTCTCTAGTCGATAGAATAATGTAGGTAAGGGAAGTCGGCAAATTAGATCCGTAACTTCGGGATAAGGATTGGCTCTGAAGATTGAGATAGTCGGGCTTGATTGGGAAACAATAACATGGTTTATGTGCTCGTTCTGGGTAAATAGAGTTTCTAGCATTTATGTTAGTTACTTGTTCCCCGGATAGTTTAGTTACGTAGCCAATTGTGGAACTTTCTTGCTAAAATTTTTAAGAATACTATTTGGGTTAAACCAATTAGTTCTTATCAATTATAACGATTATCAATTAACAATCAATTCAGAACTGGCACGGACTTGGGGAATCCGACTGTCTAATTAAAACAAAGCATTGTGATGGCCCTAGCGGGTGTTGACACAATGTGATTTCTGCCCAGTGCTCTGAATGTCAAAGTGAAGAAATTCAAGTAAGCGCGGGTCAACGGCGGGAGTAACTATGACTCTCTTAAGGTAGCCAAATGCCTCGTCATCTAATTAGTGAGCGCATGAATGGATTAACGAGATTCCTACTGTCCCTATCTACTATCTAGCGAAACCACAGCCAAGGAACGGGCTTGGGAATAATTAGCGGGGAAAGAAGACCCTTTTGAGCTTGACTCTAATCTGGCAGTGTAAGGAGACATAAGAGGTGTAGAATAAGTGGGAGATATTAGACCTCGGTTTGGTATCGTCAATGAAATACCACTACTCTTATTGTTTCCTTACTACTTGATTAAATGGAACGTGTATCATTTCCTAGCCATTATACGGATATATTTATTATATCTTATGGTATTGGGGTTTTGATGCAAGCTTCTTGATCAAAGTATCACGAGTTTGTTATATAATCGCAAACAAATTCTTTAATAAAACGATGCATTTATGTATTTTGATTTTGAAAATTTGGTATAACTCCAATTACTCAGGTATGATCCAATTCAAGGACATTGCCAAGGTAGGGAGTTTGACTGGGGCGGTTACATCTCTCAAATAATAACGGAGGTGTCCCAAGCCAGCTCAGTGCGGACAGAAACCACACATAGAGCAAAAGGGCAAATGCTGACTTGATCTCGGTGTTCAGTACACACAGGGACAGCAAAAGCTCGGCCTATCGATCCTTTGGTTTAAAGAGTTTTAACAGAGGTGTCAGAAAGTTACCATAGGGATAACTGGCTTGTGGCGGCCAAGCGTTCATAGCGACGTCGCTTTTTGATCCTTCGATGTCGGCTCTTCCTATCATTGTGAAGCAAAATTCACCAAGCGTTGGATTGTTCACCCATGCAAAGGGAACGTGAGCTGGGTTTAGACCGTCGTGAGACAGGTTAGTTTTACCCTACTAATGACAAAACGTTGTTGCGACAGCATTCCTGCGTAGTACGAGAGGAACCGCAGGTACGGACCAATGGCAACAATACTTGTTCGAGCGAACAGTGGTATGACGCTACGTCCGTTGGATTATGCCTGAACGCCTCTAAGGTCGTATCCGTGCTGGACTGCAATGATAAATAAGGGGCAATTTGCATTGTATGGCTTCTAAACCATTTAAAGTTTATAATTTATTTTATAAACGACAATGGATGTGATGCCAATGTAATTTGTAACATAGTAAATTAGGAGGATCTTCGATCACCTGATGCCGCGCTAGTTACATATAAAAGCATTATTTAATACAATGACAAAGCCTAGAATCAATTGTAAACGACTTTTGTAACAGGCAAGGTGTTGTAAGTGGTTGAGCAGCTGCCATACTGCGATCCACTGAAGCTTATCCTTTGCTTGATGATTCGATAAATAAATGATTTTTCCTGTAGCCAACAAACACCTCGTCATCAATTTAGTGACGCATATGATATTGTCCTATCATATAATTTTTGATATAAAGACTTTAAAGAATTATATCAAGTTGCCAAATACCTCGTCATCAATTTAGTACGCATATGATATTGTCCCTATCGTATAATTTTGATATAAAGACTTTAAAGAATTCTATCACTTTGCTAAATACCTCGTCATCATTTAGTTTTTTTTTTTTTTTTTTTTTTTTAGCGTGCGTTTATTTATTTAAAATCTGTCCTAGTGACAATAATTAAATGGTTTTGCGGGGGGAAACATTAGCTTAAGGGGATACTATTGTACATGTATTTGTGGCGGGTTTTAATATGTGTTGTCTATTGTTGTGGAAGATCGAGAGGGTGTCTCCTCATGAGACGTCCTGCTTGTTTGGCTATTGTCTAACAGGTTGGTGGCGAGGTGGTTAGGGTGGTTTTCGAGCCTTTTTCAGGTATCTCTCGCTGAGCCTGGAGATTTCATCAGCGACTTGTGGGATTCCAAGTTCCCTATGTATGGCGACATTCTCGTGGTAGGGATGCGCATTACAGGCAATTCTCAAGCACCTATTCTGGAACCGCTGTATACGCAGGCGATTCGTGTGGCTTGCCGTGCCCCATAGCTGTATCCCGTAGGTCCAGATGGGCTTGAGAATTGCCTTGTACACCAGGATTTTGTGGTTCTGCCTTAGCTTGGACCCTCTCCCAATAAGCCAATGCATCTGCCTCAGACGCGCATCGGCCTGTATGCGTTTGCTGACGATGTGGGGACGCCAAGTGAGCCTGCGGTCCAGGGTAAGTCCTAGGTACTTGGGTGCGGGTGCGTTGGGAATGATGACTCCGTTTAGCGTGACCGGTGGGCAGTCTCCTCTCCTTAGTGCAAATGTTGTTTGGGTAGATTTTTCCGCGTTCACTACGATGTTCCACCTGCTGAGCCAGGGATGTAGCGCGTCCATTTGCCTTTGGATTGTTTCGGAGGCTTCTCGTGGGTCGGATGAGGAGGCGAGGAAAGCCGTGTCATCTGCATAAGTCGCTATAGTTAGGTTCCTGGAGGGGATTATGGGAAGGTCTGCGGTGTAAAGGGTGTACAGTATTGGTCCGAGCACACTGCCTTGCGGAACTCCAGCTCTGATCAGTCTGGGTAGGCTTATTGCACTTCCGCATCTGACTTGGAATGCTCTTCCCTCAGTGTAGGATTTGAGGAGGGTAAAATGGGGGCTTGGGAGGTAGGATTTGAGTTTATGGAGGAGTCCAGGATGCCAAACTCTGTCGAATGCCTGCTTCACGTCGAGCATTACAGCGCAGCAGTATTTCTTTTGCTCGAATGCCTCGAGGATCCGTTCGACTAGCCGGTGGCATTGCTCTGGTGTTCCGTGGGAGCGCCTGAAGCCAAACTGGTGATCGGGATCAAACCAGCCTCATCCAAGTACTGGCAATACTCTGCGCAAAAATACTCTATTCGAGTATTTTGGAGAGGATTGCCAGCAAACTAATCGGACGATAGGAGCGAGATTGGCTTCAGGCTTACCAGGCTTGAGGAGGACAATAACCTCTGCTCTTTTCCACTCTTCCGGAAGTACCCTAGCCGGAAGCAGCTGTTGTAAATGCTGGCCAGCATTTGTGTGCAGCGGAATGGGAGCATTTTTAGGGCCGCCGCATCTATACGATCCAGGCCTGGAGATTTGTTGTTCTTCAGTAGAGCAATTCTGCGCAACTTCCTCAGGGTCGACTGGTTCCAACGGGGGACCGGGAGAGCTTGGGCTATTGAGAAACCGGGCTGTTTCAGCATGTTCTTCGGCAGTGCAGCAGTCGAACGGAGAGAAGGCGTTGTAAGGTGTTCGGCGAAAGCTTCTGCTCTTTCAGCATCCGAACGGCACCAGGATCCATCTGCTTTGCGCACGCGGAAACCTTTTTGGCTGGTCGTTTTAATGTGGCGGGTGACGTTCCACAGATTGTGTCTGGGTCCCCGGGAGAGAGTTCCTCGAGGAATCTGAGGAAGGAGTCCTGGCGTAGGCTGGAGATCTTGTCCTTCAACTCCTTTGTGGCGTGATTGAGCGCTGTTTTGTCTCTTGGATTGCGCGTCAAGAACCAAACTCTCCTGAGACGCCTCTTCTCAGTCACGAGTGCCGCAATTTCCGGGGACCAGAGGTGGAGGTCCCTGCTAGGTGTTCTCGCAGTCTTTGGTGGCGGTGGGCTTGCGAATTCCGCAGCGTTTTGCATCTGCCTGGTGAGATTCCCGATAGCTTCATCAATGTTCCTGGGTGTGTTGAGGATGGGGTTCGGATTGACGGTGGAGAGCATCCAGGACGCGAACTTGGCGGCGTCGGTATATTTTCCAGTGAGCCTTCTGAGCGGGGTTTCCTGAGGACTGGCGTGTTGATTAGCACGTTTATTGCACAGTGGTCTGACAGGAGATCAGCATTTGTTGTGCAGCTGATCTTCGCATGCCCTATGCCTTTCGACACAGCAAAGTCCAGTAGGTCTGGAGTCTTGAGGGGATTCGTTGGCCAGTGAGTGGGCTCGCCAGTGGAGTGGCAGTCCAGTCGGTGGCGTTGCAGGTACCCAACAGAGTTTTCCCTTTGGGGTTGTTGGCGCGCGATCCCCACCAAGAATGTTTGGCGTTATAATCTCCAGCTGCTATGAAGCGGGGCCCAAAATGCTCGAAGAACTCACTGAGGTGAGATGCTGTTATGCGGTATCTGGGGGGAAAGTAGACCGCTCCAATGTCTAAATCTCCTTGCGGGCTGACAATCCTGATGACAGGACATTGTGCCCAGTCTTGCTGAAACGCGGGCAGCTCTAGGTATTGAATACCGTCCTGATGAGGATGGCTGCTCCACCGCGTGCTCTGCCAGAAGGATGGTCTGCATGGATGAGGTCATATCCGCTGATATTAAAGTGGATCTGGGGGAGAAGTGGGTTTCGGCTACGAGTAGGATATCGATCTGGTGGGTCTTCAGATGGTGCTCGACTATGGCCTTGCTGTTCTGCAGGCCGTTCGCATTCAGACGACTAGGTGGAGCTTTAGTTGCATGACTTGCTGTTGAGAATGGTGGCCACCAGCTGTGTCATCTGGTGTGAACATGCGCTCCATCATCCTTTCCATCATTCCTTCCATGCGAGCGAACATCGCTTCTATCTGACCGGAGTGTGGGGGTTCTGTTTGGGTTTGGACTGGGGTTGTGGGATTCTGCGGTGCTGCGTGCACTCCGTTGAGGGCGTCTCGGTAGCTCCTGCCAGAGGTGACGTTTGGTGATGCCACGGGCGGCGCCTTGTTAGCATTAGCGACGGGCCTTGTTTTCGGAGCAAGCGAGTGCTTTGGCCCTTTTGTATGCAGGGCATCCTTGAAAGACGCAGGATGGTCCGCCTGGCAGTGGAAGCAGCACGCTTTGTCTCCCCTCTTCTCACATGCCCTCGATTGTGAGGCCTCCACTTTAACATCGGTATTTCCAGGAAGCAGTAACGCTGTGTATGACGAATCCTTGGCACCTGAAGCATTGAGGCACGTCGTTGAACTTCTGCGGCGGTTCAATGGTTACTACCGACCTGCAGATCCGCTTGACTTGGTAGACGTCTTTTGTTGTTGCTGGAAGGCTCCAGGTTGGCGAAGAATATTCCCCAGGGTTTCTTAGTTCTTCTGCCATGGGATTGTGCAGATCTCTAACAGCGTGCCCTTGTTGCGAAGGTCTTCAATGATTTCCAGATCGTGGAGTGGTGGAGTCCTTTGATGACAACCTTGTATGCACGTTCATCTTTCGGCTGGAAAGTCCGATGCCTCTTGTTTTTGGGCCACAAGTTGGAGACCAGAGCTGTATAGGACTCTTTGTCGGCATCATGAACGTCGTTGTTTGCCATTCACGGTCTTGTAGGATAAAATTGTTCTTCGGGCTACAAGATCGTGATCATTTGACGAGTGCGATGATGTTGGTCACATCGGGGATAAAATCGGAGGTGGCTTGATGGTCTTCGGGGTGGGCTTTGGTTTCTCGGGGGTCTTGGGCTTGGAATCGTCTTTAGGTCCGGGTTCGTCATCAGAGCTTCTTGGTCGTACTCGTCTTCTTCGGTCGAGAGTAAAGCGAAGGCGTTGTTGGCGAGCTTCTTGCGCAGAGCTGCGCTAGTGCTTGGCTTATCTTCCAGCTCCTCTCCTGTGCTTTCTTTGCCGGTTTTTCGCTTTATCTGCCCGGTCTGTATGCGAGGTGCTTCCCTCGCTGCTGGAGCTGCTTTGCGTGTTCTCAGAGCCTTTTTGCGTGGTGTTGTTCCAAGCTTGTGGGTGCGCGGGGGGCCTGCCAGTCATCTTCTCCAAAGTTGATAAGGAGTGAGGAGGGGGGGGGGGGGGGGAAGCTGGGCACGTAAGCCGGTGAGCCAGGCAGCACGTGGCTGCTGCTTTGCAATTATACCGCTGCTTCGAGCACTGGGTTTTTTTGCGCTGATAACACGCACACTCGGGTGTGCGATGGTGTTAGTGCGAACTACCGTTAGGTACGTTGGCTGGGCCAATCAAACGCGCGACAAGATCACGCGACGCGAAGTGGCTGGGCACAAGTAACGGGACTTACAACTGTGAACAATTTGCTAACAATTTGCTGTCGATCGCAGGCACGTCTGCACTCGTCGAGTGTCATCCGATAAATTTAGTGAGATATAATTGTCTATATAAATTTTTATATAAAAATTAAAGAATTGTATCAAGTTAAATACTGTATCAATTTAGTGACGCATATGATATTGTCCTATCATATAATTAATATAAGACTTTAATGAATTGTGTCAAGTTGCCAAACACCTCGTCATCAATTTAGTGACGCATATGATATTGTCCCTATCATATAATTTTTGATATAAAACTTTAAAGAATTAGTATAAGTTGCCAAATACCTCGTCATCAATTTAGTGACGCATATGATATTGTCTCTATCATATAATTAATATAAAGACTTTAATGAATTTGTGTCAAGTTGCCAAACACCTCGTCATCAATTTAGTGACGCATATGATATTGTCCTATCATATAATTTTTGATATAAAGACTTTAAAGAATTCTATCAAGTTGCCAAATACCTCGTCAATCAATTTAGTGACGCAATATGATATTGTCTCTATCATATATATTAATTAATATTAAAGACTTTAATGATTTGTGTCACGTTGCCAAACACCTCGTCATCAATTTAGTGACGCATATGATATTGTCCCTATCATATAATTAATATAAAGACTTTTTAAAGAATTGTATCAAGTTGCCAAACACCTCGTCATCAACTACTATATTATGGTTGCGCCGACCTCTCATATTGTATTCTCTTATGTCTTCATAGGATTTTGGCAATTATACGAGTAAATTAAATAATATACATATGAAAATGATTAATTATTATATGTATAAGGGAAAAAATGCTGAAATATTCCATATTATTCTTAGTATTATAGAGGAAAGACCGTTGCCGACCTCTGATATTGTTCAAAACTTATGTATTTATATGATTTTGGCAATTATATGAGTAAATTAAATAATATACATATAAAATGATTAAATATTATATGTATAAATGTATAAAGGAAAAAATGATGAAATATTCCCACATTATCTTAGTATTATAGAGGAAAGACCGTTGCTGACCTCTGATATTGTTCAAAACTTATGTATTTATATGATTTTGGCAATAATATGAGTAAATTAAATAATATACATATGAAAATGATTAATTATTATATGTATAAATGTATAAGGGAAAAAATGCTGAAAATATTCCCATATTATTTAGTATTATAGAGGAAAGACCGTTGCTGACCTCTGATATTGTTCAAAACTTATGTATTATATGATTTTGGCAATTATATGAGTAAATTAAATAATATACATATGAAAATTATTAATTATTATATGTATAAGGGAAAAAATGCTGAAAATATCCCACATTCTTTAGTATTATAAGAAAAGCCATTATAGTGAGAGGTATAGTAGTGTAAACCGACCGGAATTACGACAGGAGGGTTCAAAAACTACTATAGGTAGGCAGTGGTTGCCGACCTCTCATATTGTTCAAACTTATGTATTCATATGATTTTGGCAATTATTGAGTAAATTAAATAATTACATATGAAAATATTAATTATTATATGTATAGGGAAAAATGCTGAATATTCCCACATTCTCTTAGTATTATAGAGAAAAGCATTATAGTGAGAGGGTATAGTAGTGTAAACGACCGGAATTACGACAGAGGGTTCAAAAACTACTATAGTAGGCAGTGGTTGCCGACTCTCATATGTTCAAAAATTATGTATTCATATGATTTGGCAATAATATGAGTAAATTAATAATATACATATGAAAATGATTAATTATTATATGTATAAGGGAAAATGCTGAAATATCCACATTCTCTTAGTATTATAGAGAAAACCATTATAGTGAGAGGTATAGTAGTGTAAACGACCGGAATTACGACAGAGGGTTCAAAAACTACTATAGGTAGGCAGTGGTTTGCGACCTCTATATTGTTCAAAACTATGTATTCATATGATTTTGGCAATAATATGAGTAATTAATAAATACATATGAAAATGATTAATTATTATATGTATAAGGGAAAAAATGCTGAAAATATCCACATTCTCTTAGTATTATAGAGAAAAGCCATTATAGTGAGAGGGTATAGTAGTGTAAACGACCGGAATTACGACAGAGGGTTCAAAAACTACTATAGTAGCAGGTTGCCGACCTCTCATATTGTTCAAAACTTATGTATTCATATGATTTTGCAATAATATGAGTAAATTAAATAATATACATATGAAAATGATTAATTATTATATGTATAAGGGAAAAAAATGCTGAAAATATCCCACATTCTCTAGTATTATAGAGAAAAGCCATTATAGTGAGAGGGTATAGTAGTGTAAACGACCGGAATTAGACAGAGGGTTCAAAAACTCTATAGGTAGGCAGTGGTGCCGACCTCTCATATTGTTCAAAACTTATGTATTCATATGATTTTGGCATAATATGAGTAAATTAAATAATATACATATGAAAATGATTAATTATTATATGTATAAGGGAAAAAATAATCATATTATATATGAATAATGAAAAAAAATGAAATGTTCCTATAATCTCTTAATATATAAGAGAATAGCCGTATGTTGGGTGGCAA
The DNA here is from genome assembly GCF_004382145.1 of Drosophila mauritiana. NCBI lineage: Eukaryota > Metazoa > Arthropoda > Insecta > Diptera > Drosophilidae > Drosophila > Drosophila mauritiana. Next base: position 31,244 of record NW_022881476.1, read on the forward strand.
ACGGAATTGAAAATACCCGCTTTGAGGACAGCGGGTTCAAAAACTACTATAGGTAGGCAGTGGTTGCCGACCTCCCGCATTATTCGAAATATTATTTCGGATTATGTTTATATTGGTTACATACAATAAAGTATATTATTATCCGTACAATTTGTTTCTCCAGTTCTATAGAACACGGGACTTGGCTCCGCGGATAATAGGAATATACGCTTATAGATAATATCGTTGAAACAAAAGTCAAGTTTCTATATATATAGAATAACAAATCGTTTCCATATATTATCGTTAATTTTTGGAGGCAGGCAAATATTAATTTATTACCTGCCGTATAGTTGGATTATTAATCGTTACGGTAAATACAAATATGGATCTTATGAAAGAAATATAAATTAATATTAAATGTGGAAATATTATCATATGCGCTTGTTTTATGTTATATATTACCAGAGATATATATGAAAAGAGATAAATTTAAATTTATCTTCCAATGCAAATGATTTAACTAATATTTATATTGGTTAAACAAAAATTGTACATGTGTGGATACAATAATTATGTATGTTGGAATAAAATGAATTTTATAATGAAATATGTATGTATAAAAAGATAAAATTATAGAAATATATATATTACAATAATTAGATGAAATTCTTGTTATATTGGTAAAACAAATAAAATTAAAAATGAAAATGGATTACGAATGCTATATAAAAATGGCCGTAATCGAATGGATTTTTTTACTTATATATTAAAATTACCCAAAGGCGAAATATGAATTTATTCAATATAATAAAAATCATGGAATTATATAAAGTGAAAAATCTATATATCTATATATCTATTATAATTGCTTATTCGATTCAAAATATATGAATGGAAATGAAGGAAAACATTATTCTGGTTGATCCTGCAGTAGTTATATGCTTGTCTCAAAGATTAAGCCATGCATGTCTAAGTACACACGAATTAAAAGTGAAACCGCAAAAGGCTCATTATATCAGTTATGGTTCCTTAGATCGTTAAAGTTACTTGGATAACTGTGGTAATTCTAGAGCTAATACATGCAATTAAAACATGAACCTTATGGACATGTGCTTTTATTAGGCTAAAACAAGCGATCGCAAGATCGTTATATTGGTTGAACTCTAGATAACATGCAGATCGTATGGTCTTGTACCGACGACAGATCTTTCAAATGTCTGCCCTATCAACTTTTGATGGTAGTATCTAGGACTACCATGGTTGCAACGGGTAACGGGGAATCAGGGTCGATTCCGGAGAGGGAGCCTGAGAAACGGCTACCACATCTAAGGAAGGCAGCAGGCGCGTAAATTACCCACTCCCAGCTCGGGGAGGTAGTGACGAAAAATAACAATACAGGACTCATATCCGAGGCCCTGTAATTGGAATGAGTACACTTTAAATCCTTTAACAAGGACCAATTGGAGGGCAAGTCTGGTGCCAGCAGCCGCGGTAATTCCAGCTCCAATAGCGTATATTAAAGTTGTTGCGGTAAAACGTTCGTAGTTGAACTTGTGCTTCATACGGGTAGTACAACTTACAATTGTGGTTAGTACTATACTTTATGTATGTAAGCGTATTACCGGTGGAGTTCTTATATGTGATTAATACTTTATTTTTCATATGTTCCTCCTATTAAAAACCTGCACTAGTGCTCTTAAACGAGTGTTATTGTGGGCGGTATATTACTTTGAACAAATTAGAGTGCTTAAAGCAGGCTTCAAATGCCTGAAATTCTGTGCATGGGAATAAAATAAGACCTCTGTTCTGCTTTCATTGGTTTCAGATCAAGAGTAATGATTAATAGAAGCAGTTGGGGGCATTAGTATTACGACGCGAGAGTGAAATTCTTGGACCGTCGTAAGACTAACTTAAGCGAAAGCATTTGCAAAGATGTTTTCATTAATCAAGAACGAAAGTTAGAGGTTCGAAGGCGATCAGATACCGCCCTAGTTCTAACATAAACGATGCCAGCTAGCAATTGGGTGTAGCTACTTTTATGGCTCTCTCAGTCGCTTCCCGGGAAACCAAAGCTTTGGGCTCCGGGGGAAGTATGGTGCAAAGCTGAAACTTAAAGGAATTGACGGAAGGGCACCACAGGAGTGGAGCCTGCGGCTTAATTTGACTCAACACGGGAAAACTTACCAGGTCCGAACATAAGTGTGTAAGACAGATTGATAGCTCTTTCTCGAATCTATGGGTGGTGGTGCATGGCCGTTCTTAGTTCGTGAGTGATTTGTCTGGTTAATTCCGATAACGAACGAGACTCAAATATATTAAATAGATATTTCAGGATTATGGTGCTGAAGCTTATGTAGCCTTCATCATGGTGGCAGTAAAATGTTTATTGTGTTTGAATGTGTTTATGTAAGTGAGCCGTACCTGTTGGTTTGTCCCATTATAAGGACACTAGCTCTTAAATGGACAAAATTGCGTCTAGCAATAATGAGATTGAGCAATAACAGGTCTGTGATGCCCTTAGATGTCCTGGGCTGCACGCGCGCTACAATGAAAGTATCAACGTGTATTTCCTAGACCGAGAGGTCCGGGTAAACCGCTGAACCACTTTCATGCTTGGGATTGTGAACTGAAACTGTTCACATGAACTTGGAATTCCCAGTAAGTGTGAGTCATTAACTCGCATTGATTACGTCCCTGCCTTTGTACACACGCCCGTCGCTACTACCGATTGAATTATTTAGTGAGGTCTCCGGACGTGATCACTGTGACGCCTTGCGTGTTACGGTTGTTTCGCAAAAGTTGACCGAACTTGATTATTTAGAGGAAGTAAAAAGTCGTAACAAGGTTTCCGTAGGTGAACCTGCGGAAGGATCATTATTGTATAATATCCTTATCGTTAATAAACATTTGTTATAATACAAATAAATACAATTTACCAAAATAAAAATATTACAAAATGATTCCACGGAATCAAAAGTAAAAGTCAAAATAAAATGAAGATGCTTTTATTTATATGTGGGGCTTGGCAACCTCATAAAAAGACTTTAACATTATTAATGTTTGTGCGTATTTGTGGCAGTACCTACTACAACAATGGCGTTTCCTATAAAAACAAATTCTCGAAAATGGAAATCGAAGAAACTGAACAAAATTTGAAAGTAGAAGTCGAATTAAAATTAAAAATTTTGAATGTGGTATTCAAATAAGTGTGTGTGTATATGGACCATAATATACACGCGTTGCGAATATGTATTGTTCATCTATGTTATGAGCATACGTTGGCTAATGCAACAACCTAAAATATACAATTTTGTACCTGTCATCCATCAGGTTAATGTTTTATATAAATTTTGCAGTATGTGTCACCCAAAATAGCAAACCATAACCAGATTTTTATGATACATAAGCTTATATGAAACTAAGACATATCGCAACATTTATTTTTAGGTATAAAAATAAATTTTATTGAAGGAATTGATATATGCCATAAAATGGTGTATTTTTAATTTCTTCAATAAAAACAATATTGATATTATATAAAAATGAATTATAAAACTCTAAGCGGTGGATCACTCGGCTCATGGGTCGATGAAGAACGCAGCAAACTGTGCGTCATCGTGTGAACTGCAGGACACATGAACATCGACATTTTGAACGCATATCGCAGTCCATGCTGTTATGTACTTTAATTAATTTTATAGTGCTGCTTGGACTACATATGGTTGAGGGTTGTAAGACTATGCTAATTAAGTTGTTTATAAATTTTTTATAAGCATATGGTATATTATTGGATTAAATAATGATTTATTCATAATATTAAAAAAGAAATGAAAAACATTATCTCACATTTGAATGTGAAAAACGAAGAGAAATATTTCTTTTTCAATCAAATAATACTGGAGAAATGTCTAGCATAAAAAATTGAAATATTTTTCATCTAGAATTGTCTCTTATTAATGATTCGGAAAAAGAAAAATCTTGGTTTTGTTATTATTCTTCGTTGGTTCGTTAAATGGATAAAAAATAACTTTGCTTACAAGAACTATTGGAACTATTTATAACGAATTTAATTGATTGTTTTATCATTTATAATAAAGAATTTATGGCAAAAAATAGTTATATATACAACCTCAATCATATGGGACTACCCCTGAATTAAGCATATTAATTAGGGGAGGAAAAGAAACTAACAAGGATTTTCTTAGTAGCGGCGAGCGAAAAGAAAACAGTTCAGCACTAAGTCACTTTGTCTATATGGCAAATGTGAGATGCAGTGTATGGAGCGTCAATATTCTAGTATGAGAAATTAATGATTTAAGTCCTTCTTAAATGAGGCCATTTACCCATAGAGGGTGCCAGGCCCGTATAACGTTAATGATTACTAGATGATGTTTCCAAAGAGTCGTGTTGCTTGATAGTGCAGCACTAAGTGGGTGTAAACTCCATCTAAAACTAAATATAACCATGAGACCGATAGTAAACAAGTACCGTGAGGGAAAGTTGAAAAGAACTCTGAATAGAGAGTTAAACAGTACGTGAAACTGCTTAGAGGTTAAGCCCGATGAACCTGAATATCCGTTATGGAAAATTCATCATTAAAATTGTAATATTTAAATAATATTATTAAGAATAATGTGCATTTTTTCCATATAAGGACATTGTAACTATTAGCATATCCCAAATTTATCATAAAATATAACTTATAGTTTATTCCAATTAAATTGCTTGCATTTTAACACAGAATAAATGTTATTAATTTGATAAAGTGCTGATAGATTTATATTATTACAGAGCGTTAATTTTCGGAATTATATAATGGCATAATTATCATTGATTTTTGTGTTTATTATATGCTCTTGTATGATTAACAATGCGAAAGATTCAGGATACCTTCGGGACCCGTCTTGAAACACGGACCAAGGAGTCTAACATATGTGCAAGTTATTGGGATGTAAACCTAATAGCGTAATTAACTTGACTAATAATGGGATTAGTTTTTTAGCTATTTATAGCTAATTAACACAATCCCGGGGCGTTCTATATAGTTATGTATAATGTATATTATATATTTATGCCTCTAACTGGAACGTACCTTGAGCATATATGCTGTGACCCGAAAGATGGTGAACTATACTTGATCAGGTTGAAGTCAGGGGAAACCCTGATGGAAGACCGAAACAGTTCTGACGTGCAAATCGATTGTCAGAATTGAGTATAGGGGCGAAAGACCAATCGAACCATCTAGTAGCTGGTTCCTTCCGAAGTTTCCCTCAGGATAGCTGGTGCATTTTAATATTATATAAAATAATCTTATCTGGTAAAGCGAATGATTAGAGGCCTTAGGGTCGAAACGATCTAACCTATTCTCAAACTTTAAATGGGTAAGAACCTTAACTTTCTTGATATGAAGTTCAAGGTTATGATATAATGTGCCCAGTGGGCCACTTTGGTAAGCAGAACTGGCGCTGTGGGATGAACCAAACGTAATGTACGGTGCCCAAATTAACAACTCATGCAGATACCATGAAAGGCGTTGGTTGCTTAAAACAGCAGGACGGTGATCATGGAAGTCGAAATCCGCTAAGGAGTGTGTAACAACTCACCTGCCGAAGCAACTAGCCCTTAAAATGGATGGCGCTTAAGTTGTATACCTATACATTACCGCTAAAGTAGATGATTTATATTACTTGTGATATAAATTTTGAAACTTTAGTGAGTAGGAAGGTACAATGGTATGCGTAGAAGTGTTTGGCGTAAGCCTGCATGGAGCTGCCATTGGTACAGATCTTGGTGGTAGTAGCAAATAATCGAATGAGACCTTGGAGGACTGAAGTGGAGAAGGGTTTCGTGTGAACAGTGGTTGATCACGAGTTAGTCGGTCCTAAGTTCAAGGCGAAAGCCGAAAATTTTCAAGTAAAACAAAAATGCCTAACTATATAAACAAAGCGAATATAATACACTTGAATAATTTGAACGAAAGGGAATACGGTTCCAATTCCGTAACCTGTTGAGTATCCGTTTGTTATTAAATATGGGCCTCGTGCTCATCCTGGCAACAGGAACGACCATAAAGAAGCCGTCGAGAGATATCGGAAGAGTTTTCTTTTCTGTTTATAGCCGTACTACCATGGAAGTCTTTCGCAGAGAGATATGGTAGATGGCTAGAAGAGCATGACATATACTGTTGTGTCGATATTTCTCCTCGGACCTTGAAAATTTATGGTGGGGACACGCAAACTCTCAACAGGCCGTACCAATATCCGCAGCTGGTCTCCAAGGTGAAGAGTCTCTAGTCGATAGAATAATGTAGGTAAGGGAAGTCGGCAAATTAGATCCGTAACTTCGGGATAAGGATTGGCTCTGAAGATTGAGATAGTCGGGCTTGATTGGGAAACAATAACATGGTTTATGTGCTCGTTCTGGTAAATAGAGTTTCTAGCATTTATGTTAGTTACTTGTTCCCCGGATAGTTTAGTTACGTAGCCAATTGTGGAACTTTCTTGCTAAAATTTTAAGAATACTATTTGGGTTAAACCAATTAGTTCTTATCAATTATAACGATTATCAATTAACAATCAATTCAGAACTGGCACGGACTTGGGGAATCCGACTGTCTAATTAAAACAAAGCATTGTGATGGCCCTAGCGGGTGTTGACACAATGTGATTTCTGCCCAGTGCTCTGAATGTCAAAGTGAAGAAATTCAAGTAAGCGCGGGTCAACGGCGGGAGTAACTATGACTCTCTAAGGTAGCCAAATGCCTCGTCATCTAATTAGTGACGCGCATGAATGGATTAACGAGATTCCTACTGTCCCTATCTACTATCTAGCGAAACCACAGCCAAGGGAACGGCTTGGAATAATTAGCGGGGAAAGAAGACCCTTTTGAGCTTGACTCTAATCTGGCAGTGTAAGGAGACATAAGAGGTGTAGAATAAGTGGAGATATTAGACCTCGGTTGGTATCGTCAATGAAATACCACTACTCTTATTGTTTCCTACTTACTTGATTAAATGGAACGTGTATCATTCCTAGCCATTATACGGATATATTTATTATATCTTATGGTATTGGGTTTTGATGCAAGCTTCTTGATCAAAGTATCACGAGTTTGTTATATAATCGCAAACAAATTCTTTAATAAAACGATGCATTTATGTATTTTGATTTGAAAATTTGGTATAACTCCAATTACTCAGGTATGATCCAATTCAAGGACATTGCAGGTAGGGAGTTTGACTGGGCGGTACATCTCTCAAATAATAACGGAGGTGTCCCAAGGCCAGCTCAGTGCGGACAGAAACCACACATAGAGCAAAAGGGCAAATGCTGACTTGATCTCGGTGTTCAGTACACACAGGGACAGCAAAAGCTCGGCCTATCGATCCTTTTGGTTAAAGAGTTTTTAACAAGAGGTGTCAGAAAAGTTACCATAGGGATAACTGGCTTGTGGCGGCCAAGCGTTCATAGCGACGTCGCTTTTTGATCCTTCGATGTCGGCTCTTCCTATCATTGTGAAGCAAAATTCACCAAGCGTTGGATTGTTCACCCATGCAAGGGAACGTGAGCTGGGTTTAGACCGTCGTGAGACAGGTTAGTTTTACCCTACTAATGACAAAACGTTGTTGCGACAGCATTCCTGCGTAGTACGAGAGGAACCGCAGGTACGGACCAATGGCACAATACTTGTTCGAGCGAACAGTGGTATGACGCTACGTCCGTTGGATTATGCCTGAACGCCTCTAAGGTCGTATCCGTGCTGGACTGCAATGATAAATAAGGGGCAATTTGCATTGTATGGCTTCTAAACCATTTAAAGTTTATAATTTATTTTATAAACGACAATGGATGTGATGCCAATGTAATTTGTAACATAGTAAATTAGGAGGATCTTCGATCACCTGATGCCGCGCTAGTTACATATAAAAGCATTATTTAATACAATGACAAAGCCTAGAATCAATTGTAAACGACTTTTGTAACAGGCAAGGTGTTGTAAGTGGTTGAGCAGCTGCCATACTGCGATCCACTGAAGCTTATCCTTTGCTTGATGATTCGATAAATAAATGATTTTTCCTGTAGCCAAACAAACACCTCGTCATCAATTTAGTGACGCATATGATATTGTCCCTATCATATAATTTTGATATAAAGACTTTAAAGAATTCTATCACGTTGCCAAATACCTCGTCATCAATTTAGTGACGCATATGATATTGTCCCTATCATATAATTAATATAAAGACTTTAATGAATTGTGTCAAGTTGCCAAACACCTCGTCATCAATTTAGTGACGCATATGATATTGTCCCTATCATATAATTTTTGATATAAAAACTTTAAAGAATTGTATCAAGTTGCCAAATACCTCGTCATCAATTTAGTGACGCATATGATATTGTCCTATCATATAATTAATATAAAGACTTAATGAATTGTGTCAAGTTGCCAAACACCTCGTCATCAATTTAGTGACGCATATGATATTGTCCCTATCATATAATTTTTGAATATAAAGACTTTAAAGAATTATATCAAGTTGCCAAATACCTCGTCATCAATTTAGTGACGCATATGATATTGTCTCTATCATATAATTAATATAAAGACTTTAATGAATTGTGTCAAGTTGCCAAACACCTCGTCATCAATTTAGTGACGCATATGATATTGTCCCTATCATATAATTTTTGATATAAAAACTTTAAAGAATTGTATCAAGTTGCCAAATACCTCGTCATCAATTTAGTGACGCATATGATATTGTCCCTATCATATAATTAATATAAAGACTTTAATGAATTGTGTCAAGTTGCCAAACACCTCGTCATCAATTTAGTGACGCATATGATATTGTCCCTATCATATAATTTTTGATATAAAAACTTTAAAGAATTGTATCAAGTTGCCAAATACCTCGTCATCAATTTAGTGACGCATATGATATTGTCCCTATCATATAATTAATATAAAGACTTTAATGAATTGTGTCAAGTTGCCAAACACCTCGTCATCAATTTAGTGACGCATATGATATTGTCCCTATCATATAATATTTGATATAAAGACTTTAAAGAATTATATCAAGTTGCCAAATACCTCGTCATCAATTTAGTGACGCATATGATATTGTCTCTATCATATAATTAATATAAAGACTTTAATGAATTGTGTCAAGTTGCCAAACACCTCGTCATCAATTTAGTGACGCATATGATATTGTCCCTATCATATAATTTTTGATATAAAGACTTTAAAGAATTCTATCAAGTTGCCAAATACCTCGTCATCAATTTAGTGACGCATATGATATTGTCTCTATCATATAATTAATATAAAGACTTTAATGATTTGTGTCACGTTGCCAAACACCTCGTCATCAATTTAGTGACGCATATGATATTGTCCCTATCATATAATTAATATAAAGACTTTTTAAAGAATTGTATCAAGTTGCCAAACACCTCGTCATCAACTACTATATTATGGTTGCGCCGACCTCTCATATTGTATTCTCTTATGTCTTCATAGGATTTTGGCAATTATACGAGTAAATTAAATAATATACATATGAAAATGATTAATTATTATATGTATAAGGGAAAAAATGCTGAAAATATTCCCATATTATCTTAGTATTATAGAGGAAAGACCGTTGCCGGACCTCTGATATTGTTCAAAACTTATGTATTTATATGATTTTGGCAATTATATGAGTAAATTAAATAATATACATATAAAATGATTAAATATATATGTATAAATGTATAAAGGAAAAAATGATGAAATATTCCCACATTATCTTAGTATTATAGAGGAAAGACCGTTGCTGACCTCTGATATTGTTCAAAACTTATGTATTTATATGATTTTGGCAATAATATGAGTAAATTAAATAATATACATATGAAATGATTAATTATTATATGTATAAATGTATAAGGGAAAAAATGCTGAAAATATTCCCATATTATCTTAGTATTATAGAGGAAAGACCGTTGCTGACCTCTGATATTGTTCAAAACTTATGTATTTATATGATTTTGGCAATTATATGAGTAAATTAAATAATATACATATGAAAATTATTAATTATTATATGTATAAGGGAAAAAATGCTGAAAATATCCCACATTCTCTTAGTATTATAGAGAAAAGCCATTATAGTGAGAGGGTATAGTAGTGTAAACGACCGGAATTACGACAGAGGGTTCAAAAACTACTATAGGTAGGCAGTGGTTGCCGACCTCTCATATTGTTCAAAACTTATGTATTCATATGATTTTGGCAATTATATGAGTAAATTAAATAATATACATATGAAAATTATTAATTATTATATGTATAGGGGAAAAAATGCTGAAATATTCCCACATTCTCTTAGTATTATAGAGAAAAGCCATTATAGTGAGAGGGTATAGTAGTGTAAACGACCGGAATTACGACAGAGGGTTCAAAAACTACTATAGGTAGGCAGTGGTTGCCGACCTCTCATATTGTTCAAAACTTATGTATTCATATGATTTTGGCAATTATATGAGTAAATTAAATAATATACATATGAAAATTATTAATTATTATATGTATAGGGGAAAAAATGCTGAAATATTCCCACATTCTCTTAGTATTATAGAGAAAAGCCATTATAGTGAGAGGGTATAGTAGTGTAAACGACCGGAATTACGACAGAGGGTTCAAAAACTACTATAGGTAGGCAGTGGTTGCCGACCTCTCATATTGTTCAAAACTTATGTATTCATATGATTTTGGCAATAATATGAGTAAATTAAATAATATACATATGAAAATGATTAATTATTATATGTATAAGGGAAAAAATGCTGAAAATATCCCACATTCTCTTAGTATTATAGAGAAAAGCCATTATAGTGAGAGGGTATAGTAGTGTAAACGACCGGAATTACGACAGAGGGTTCAAAAACTACTATAGGTAGGCAGTGGTTGCCGACCTCTCATATTGTTCAAAACTTATGTATTCATATGATTTTGGCAATAATATGAGTAAATTAAATAATATACATATGAAAATGATTAATTATTATATGTATAAGGGAAAAAATGCTGAAAATATCCCACATTCTCTTAGTATTATAGAGAAAAGCCATTATAGTGAGAGGGTATAGTAGTGTAAACGACCGGAATTACGACAGAGGGTTCAAAAACTACTATAGGTAGGCAGTGGTTGCCGACCTCTCATATTGTTCAAAACTTATGTATTCATATGATTTTGGCAATAATATGAGTAAATTAAATAATATACATATGAAAATGATTAATTATTATATGTATAAGGGAAAAAATGCTGAAAATATCCCACATTCTCTTAGTATTATAGAGAAAAGCCATTATAGTGAGAGGGTATAGTAGTGTAAACGACCGGAATTACGACAGAGGGTTCAAAAACTACTATAGGTAGGCAGTGGTTGCCGACCTCTCATATTGTTCAAAACTTATGTATTCATATGATTTTGGCAATAATATGAGTAAATTAAATAATATACATATGAAAATGATTAATTATTATATGTATAAGGGAAAAAATAATCATATTATATATGAATAATGGAAAAAAAATGAAATGTTCCTATAATCTCTTAATATATAAGAGAATAGCCCGTATGTTGGGTGGCAAACGGAATTGAAAATACCCGCTTTGAGGACAGCGGGTTCAAAAACTACTATAGGTAGGCAGTGGTTGCCGACCTCCCGCATTATTCGAAATATTTATTTCGGATTATGTTTATATTGGTTACATACAATAAAGTATATTATTATCCGTACAAATTTGTTTCTCAGTTCTATAGAACACGGGACTTGGCTCCGCGGATAATAGGAATATACGCTTTATAGATAATATCGTTGAAACAAAAGTCAAGTTTCTATTATATATAGAATAACAAATCGTTTCCATATATTATCGTTAATTTTTGGAGGCAGGCAAATATTAATTTATTACCTGCCGTATAGTTGGATTATTATATCGTTACGGTATAATACAAATATGGATTCTTATGAAAGAAATATAAAATTATATATTAAATGTGGAAATATTATCATATGCGCTTGGTTTTATGTTATATATTACCAGAGATATATATGAAAAGAGATAAATTTTAAATTTATCTTCAAAATGCAAATGATTTAACTTAATATTTATATTGGTTAAACAAAAATTGTACATGTGTGGATACAATAATTATGTATGTTGGAAATAAAATGATATTTTATAATGAAATATGTATGTATAAAAGATAAAATTATAGAAATATATATATTACAATAATTAGATGAAATTCTTGTTATATTGGTAAAACAAGTATAAATTAAAAATGAAAATATGGATTACGAATGCTATATAAAAATGGCCGTAATCGAATGGATTTTTTTACTTATATATTTAAAATTTTACCCAAAGGCGAAATATTGAATTTTATTCAATATAATAAAAATCATGGAATTATATAAAGTGAAAAATCTATATATCTATATATCTATTATATTGCTTATTTCGATTCAAAATATATGAATGGAATATGAAGGAAAAACATTATTCTGGTTGATCCTGCCAGTAGTTATATGCTTGTCTCAAAGATTAAGCCATGCATGTCTAAGTACACACGAATTAAAAGTGAAACCGCAAAAGGCTCATTATATCAGTTATGGTTCCTTAGATCGTTAACAGTTACTTGGATAACTGTGGTAATTCTAGAGCTAATACATGCAATTAAAACATGAACCTTATGGGACATGTGCTTTTATTAGGCTAAAACCAAGCGATCGCAAGATCGTTATATTGGTTGAACTCTAGATAACATGCAGATCGTATGGTCTTGTACCGACGACAGATCTTTCAAATGTCTGCCCTATCAACTTTTGATGGTAGTATCTAGGACTACCATGGTTGCAACGGGTAACGGGGAATCAGGGTTCGATTCCGGAGAGGGAGCCTGAGAAACGGCTACCACATCTAAGGAAGGCAGCAGGCGCGTAAATTACCCACTCCCAGCTCGGGGAGGTAGTGACGAAAAATAACAATACAGGACTCATATCCGAGGCCCTGTAATTGGAATGAGTACACTTTAAATCCTTTAACAAGGACCAATTGGAGGGCAAGTCTGGTGCCAGCAGCCGCGGTAATTCCAGCTCCAATAGCGTATATTAAAGTTGTTGCGGTTAAAACGTTCGTAGTTGAACTTGTGCTTCATACGGGTAGTACAACTTACAATTGTGGTTAGTACTATACCTTTATGTATGTAAGCGTATTACCGGTGGAGTTCTTATATGTGATTAAATACTTGTATTTTTTCATATGTTCCTCCTATTTAAAAACCTGCACTAGTGCTCTTAAACGAGTGTTATTGTGGGCCGGTACTATTACTTTGAACAAATTAGAGTGCTTAAAGCAGGCTTCAAATGCCTGAATATTCTGTGCATGGGATAATGAAATAAGACCTCTGTTCTGCTTTCATTGGTTTTCAGATCAAGAGGTAATGATTAATAGAAGCAGTTTGGGGGCATTAGTATTACGACGCGAGAGGTGAAATTCTTGGACCGTCGTAAGACTAACTTAAGCGAAAGCATTTGCCAAAGATGTTTTCATTAATCAAGAACGAAAGTTAGAGGTTCGAAGGCGATCAGATACCGCCCTAGTTCTAACCATAAACGATGCCAGCTAGCAATTGGGTGTAGCTACTTTTATGGCTCTCTCAGTCGCTTCCCGGGAAACCAAAGCTTTTGGGCTCCGGGGGAAGTATGGTTGCAAAGCTGAAACTTAAAGGAATTGACGGAAGGGCACCACCAGGAGTGGAGCCTGCGGCTTAATTTGACTCAACACGGGAAAACTTACCAGGTCCGAACATAAGTGTGTAAGACAGATTGATAGCTCTTTCTCGAATCTATGGGTGGTGGTGCATGGCCGTTCTTAGTTCGTGGAGTGATTTGTCTGGTTAATTCCGATAACGAACGAGACTCAAATATATTAAATAGATATCTTCAGGATTATGGTGCTGAAGCTTATGTAGCCTTCATTCATGGTGGCAGTAAAATGTTTATTGTGTTTGAATGTGTTTATGTAAGTGGAGCCGTACCTGTTGGTTTGTCCCATTATAAGGACACTAGCTTCTTAAATGGACAAATTGCGTCTAGCAATAATGAGATTGAGCAATAACAGGTCTGTGATGCCCTTAGATGTCCTGGGCTGCACGCGCGCTACAATGAAAGTATCAACGTGTATTTCCTAGACCGAGAGGTCCGGGTAAACCGCTGAACCACTTTCATGCTTGGGATTGTGAACTGAAACTGTTCACATGAACTTGGAATTCCCAGTAAGTGTGAGTCATTAACTCGCATTGATTACGTCCCTGCCCTTTGTACACACCGCCCGTCGCTACTACCGATTGAATTATTTAGTGAGGTCTCCGGACGTGATCACTGTGACGCCTTGCGTGTTACGGTTGTTTCGCAAAAGTTGACCGAACTTGATTATTTAGAGGAAGTAAAAGTCGTAACAAGGTTTCCGTAGGTGAACCTGCGGAAGGATCATTATTGTATAATATCCTTATCGTTAATAAACATTTGTTATAATACAAATAAATACAATTTACCAAAATAAAAATATTACAAAATGATTCCACGGAATCAAAAGTTAAAGTCAAAATAAAATGAAGATGGCTTTTATTTTATATGTGGGGCTTGGCAACCTCATAAAAAGACTTTAACATTATTAATGTTGTTGTGCGTATTTGTGGCAGTACCTACTACAACAATGGCGTTTCCTATAAAAACAAATTCTCGAAAATGGAAATCGAAGAAACTGAACAAAATTTGAAAGTAGAAGTCGAATTAAAATTAAAATAATTTTGAATGTGGTATTCAAAATAAGTGTGTGTGTATATGGACCATAATATACACGCGTTGCGAATATGTATTGTTCATCTATGTTATGAGCATACGTTGGCTAATGCAACAACCTAAAATATACAATGTTTGTACCTGTCATCCATCAGGTTAATGTTTTATATAAATTTTGCAGTATGTGTCACCCAAAATAGCAAACCATAACCAGATTTTTATGATACATAATGCTTATATGAAACTAAGACATATCGCAACATTTATTTTTAGGTATAAAAATAAATTTATTGAAGGAATTGATATATGCCAGTAAAATGGTGTATTTTTAATTTCTTTCAATAAAAACAATATTGATATTATATAAAAATGAATTATAAAACTCTAAGCGGTGGATCACTCGGCTCATGGGTCGATGAAGAACGCAGCAAACTGTGCGTCATCGTGTGAACTGCAGGACACATGAACATCGACATTTTGAACGCATATCGCAGTCCATGCTGTTATGTACTTTAATTAATTTTATAGTGCTGCTTGGACTACATATGGTTGAGGGTTGTAAGACTATGCTAATTAAGTTGTTTATAAATTTTTTATAAGCATATGGTATATTATTGGATTAAATAATGATTTTATTCATAATATTAAAAAAGAAATGAAAAACATTATCTCACATTTGAATGTGAAAAACGAAGAGAAATATTTTCTTTTTCAATCAAATAATACTGAGAAATGTCTAGCATAAAAAATTGAAATATTTTTCATCTAGAATTGTCTCTTATTAATGATTCGGAAAAAGAAAAATCTTGGTTTTGTTATTATTCTTCGTTGGTTCGTTAAATGGATAAAAAATAACTTTGCTTACAAGAACTATTGGAACTATTTATAACGAATTTAATTGATTGTTTTATCATTTATATATAAAGAATTTATGGCAAAAAAATAGTTATATATACAACCTCAACTCATATGGGACTACCCCCTGAATTTAAGCATATTAATTAGGGGAGGAAAAGAAACTAACAAGGATTTTCTTAGTAGCGGCGAGCGAAAAGAAAACAGTTCAGCACTAAGTCACTTTGTCTATATGGCAAATGTGAGATGCAGTGTATGGAGCGTCAATATTCTAGTATGAGAAATTAATGATTTAAGTCCTTCTTAAATGAGGCCATTTACCCATAGAGGGTGCCAGGCCCGTATAACGTTAATGATTACTAGATGATGTTTCCAAAGAGTCGTGTTGCTTGATAGTGCAGCACTAAGTGGGTGGTAAACTCCATCTAAAACTAAATATAACCATGAGACCGATAGTAAACAAGTACCGTGAGGGAAAGTTGAAAAGAACTCTGAATAGAGAGTTAAACAGTACGTGAAACTGCTTAGAGGTTAAGCCCGATGAACCTGAATATCCGTTATGGAAAATTCATCATTAAAATTGTGTCAGTCGCGATCGAACACTCGACGAGTGCAGACGTGCCTGCGGATCGACAGCAAATTGTTAGCAAATTGTTCACAGTTGTAAGTCCCGTTACTTGTGCCCAGCCACTTCGCGTCGCGTGATCTTGTCGCGCGTTTTGATTGGCCCAGCCAACGTACCTAACGGTAGTTCGCACTAACACCATCGCACACCCGAGTGTGCGTGTTATCAGCGCAAAAAACCCAGTGCTCGAAGCAGCGGTATAATTGCAAAGCAGCAGCCACGTGCTGCCTGGCTCACCGGCTTACGGTGCCCAGCTTCCCCCCCCCCCCCCCCTCCTCACTCCTTATCAACTTTGGAGAAGATGGACTGGCAGGCCCCCCCGCGCACCCACAAGCTTGGAACAACACCACGCAAAAAGGCTCTGAGAACACGCAAGAGCAGCTCCAGCAGCGAGGGAAGCACCTCGCATACAGAGCCGGGCGAGATAAAGCGAAAACCGGCAAAGAAAGCACAGGGAGAGGAGCTGGAAGATAAGCCAAGCACTAGCGCAGCTCTGCGCAAGAAGCTCGCCAACAACGCCTTCGCTTTACTCTCGACCGAAGAAGACGAGTACGACCAAGAGAGCTCTGATGACGAACCCGGACCTAAAGACGATTCCAAGCCCAAGACCCCCGAGAAACCAAAGCCCACCCCGAAGACCATCAAGCCACCTCCGATTTTTATCCCCGATGTGACCAACATCTCGGCACTCGTCAAGATGATCACGACTCTTGTAGGCCCGAAGAACAATTTTACCTACAAGACCGTGAATGGCAACAACGTACGTGTCATGATGCCGGACAAAGAGTCCTATACAGCTCTGCGTCTCCAACTTGTGGCCCAAAACAAGAGGCATCGGACTTTCCAGCCGAAAGATGAACGTGCATACAAGGTTGTCATCAAAGGACTCCACCACTCCACCGATCGTGAGGAAATCATTGAAGACCTTCGCAGACAAGGGCACGCTGTTAGAGATCTGCACAATCCCATTGGCAGAAGAACTAAAGAACCGCTGGGAATATTCTTCGCCAACCTGGAGCCTTCCAGCAACAACAAAGACGTCTACCAAGTCAAGCGGATCTGCAGGTCGGTAGTAACCATTGAACCGCCGCAGAAGTTCAACGACGTGCCTCAATGCTTCAGGTGCCAAGGATTCGGTCATACACAGCGTTACTGCTTCCTGGAATACCGATGTGTAAAGTGTGGAGGCCCTCACGAATCGAGGGCATGTGAGAAGAGGGAGGACGACAAAGCGTGCTGCTTCCACTGCCAGGCGGACCATCCTGCGTCTTTCAAGGGATGCCCTGCATACAAAAGGGCCAAAGCACTCGCTGCTCCGAAAACAAGGCCCGTCGCTAATGCTAACAAGGCGCCGCCCGTGGCATCACCAAACGTCACCTCTGGCAGGAGCTACCGAGACGCCCTCAACGGAGTGCACGCAGCACCGCAGAATCCCACAACCCCAGTCCAAACCCAAACAGAAACCCCACACTCCGGTCAGATAGAAGCGATGTTCGCTCGCATGGAAGGAATGATGGAAAGGATGATGGAGCGCATGTTCACCCAGATGACACAGCTGGTGGCCACCATTCTCAACAGCAAGTCATGCAACTAAAGCTCCACCTAGTCGTCTGGAATGCGAACGGCCTGCAGAACAGCAAGGCCATAGTCGAGCACCATCTGAAGACCCACCAGATCGATATCCTACTCGTAGCCGAAACCCACTTCTCCCCCAGATCCCACTTTAATATCAGCGGATATGACCTCATCCATGCAGACCATCCTTCTGGCAGAGCACGCGGTGGAGCAGCCATCCTCATCAGGAGCGGTATTCAATACCTAGAGCTGCCCGCGTTTCAGCAAGACTGGGCACAATGTCCTGTCATCAGGATTGTCAGCCCGCAAGGAGATTTAGACATTGGAGCGGTCTACTTTCCCCCCAGATACCGCATAACAGCATCTCACCTCAGTGAGTTCTTCGAGCATTTTGGGCCCCGCTTCATAGCAGCTGGAGATTATAACGCCAAACATTCTTGGTGGGGATCGCGCGCCAACAACCCCAAAGGGAAAACTCTGTTTGGGTACCTGCAACGCCACCGACTGGACTGCCACTCCACTGGCGAGCCCACTCACTGGCCAACGAATCCCCTCAAGACTCCAGACCTACTGGACTTTGCTGTGTCGAAAGGCATAGGGCATGCGAAGATCAGCTGCACAACAAATGCTGATCTCCTGTCAGACCACTGTGCAATAAACGTGCTAATCAACACGCCAGTCCTCAGGAAAACCCCGCTCAGAAGGCTCACTGGAAAATATACCGACGCCGCCAAGTTCGCGTCCTGGATGCTCTCCACCGTCAATCCGAACCCCATCCTCAACACACCCAGGAACATTGATGAAGCTATCGGGAATCTCACCAGGCAGATGCAAAACGCTGCGGAATTCGCAAGCCCACCGCCACCAAAGACTGCGAGAACACCTAGCAGGGACCTCCACCTCTGGTCCCCGGAAATTGCGGCACTCGTGACTGAGAAGAGGCGTCTCAGGAGAGTTTGGTTCTTGACGCGCAATCCAAGAGACAAAACAGCGCTCAATCACGCCACAAAGGAGTTGAAGGACAAGATCTCCAGCCTACGCCAGGACTCCTTCCTCAGATTCCTCGAGGAACTCTCTCCCGGGGACCCAGACCACAATCTGTGGAACGTCACCCGCCACATTAAACGACCAGCCAAAAAGGTTTCCGCAGTGCGCAAAGCAGATGGATCCTGGTGCCGTTCGGATGCTGAAAGAGCAGAAGCTTTCGCCGAACACCTTTACAACGCCTTCTCTCCGTTCGACTGCTGCACTGCCGAAGAACATGCTGAAACAGCCCGGTTTCTCAATAGCCCAAGCTCTCCCGGTCCCCCGTTGGAACCAGTCGACCCTGAGGAAGTTGCGCAGGAGATTGCTCTACTGAAGAACAACAAATCTCCAGGCCTGGATCGTATAGATGCGGCGGCCCTAAAAATGCTCCCATTCCGCTGCACACAAATGCTGGCCAGCATTTACAACAGCTGCTTCCGGCTAGGGTACTTCCCGGAAGAGTGGAAAAGAGCAGAGGTTATTGTCCTCCTCAAGCCTGGTAAGCCTGAAGCCAATCTCGCCTCCTATCGTCCGATTAGTTTGCTGGCAATCCTCTCCAAAATACTCGAAAGAGTATTTTTGCGCAGAGTATTGCCAGTACTGGATGAGGCTGGTTTGATCCCCGATCACCAGTTTGGCTTCAGGCGCTCCCACGGAACACCAGAGCAATGCCACCGGCTAGTCGAACGGATCCTCGAGGCATTCGAGCAAAAGAAATACTGCTGCGCTGTAATGCTCGACGTGAAGCAGGCATTCGACAGAGTTTGGCATCCTGGACTCCTCCATAAACTCAAATCCTACCTCCCAAGCCCCCATTTTACCCTCCTCAAATCCTACACTGAGGGAAGAGCATTCCAAGTCAGATGCGGAAGTGCAATAAGCCTACCCAGACTGATCAGAGCTGGAGTTCCGCAAGGCAGTGTGCTCGGACCAATACTGTACACCCTTTACACCGCAGACCTTCCCATAATCCCCTCCAGGAACCTAACTATAGCGACTTATGCAGATGACACGGCTTTCCTCGCCTCCTCATCCGACCCACGAGAAGCCTCCGAAACAATCCAAAGGCAAATGGACGCGCTACATCCCTGGCTCAGCAGGTGGAACATCGTAGTGAACGCGGAAAAATCTACCCAAACAACATTTGCACTAAGGAGAGGAGACTGCCCACCGGTCACGCTAAACGGAGTCATCATTCCCAACGCACCCGCACCCAAGTACCTAGGACTTACCCTGGACCGCAGGCTCACTTGGC
Source organism: Drosophila mauritiana (assembly GCF_004382145.1). Classification (NCBI taxonomy): domain Eukaryota; kingdom Metazoa; phylum Arthropoda; class Insecta; order Diptera; family Drosophilidae; genus Drosophila; species Drosophila mauritiana. The sequence continues at coordinate 51,434 of NW_022881476.1, forward strand.
GTCCCCACATCGTCAGCAAACGCATACAGGCCGATGCGCGTCTGAGGCAGATGCATTGGCTTATTGGGAGAGGGTCCAAGCTAAGGCAGAACCACAAAATCCTGGTGTACAAGGCAATTCTCAAGCCCATCTGGACCTACGGGATACAGCTATGGGGCACGGCAAGCCACACGAATCGCCTGCGTATACAGCGGTTCCAGAATAGGTGCTTGAGAATTGCCTGTAATGCGCATCCCTACCACGAGAATGTCGCCATACATAGGGAACTTGGAATCCCACAAGTCGCTGATGAAATCTCCAGGCTCAGCGAGAGATACCTGAAAAGGCTCGAAAACCACCCTAACCACCTCGCCACCAACCTATTAGACAATAGCCAAACAAGCAGACGTCTCATGAGGAGACACCCTCTCGATCTTCCACAACAATAGACAACCATATAAAACCCGCCACAAATACATGTACAATAGTATCCCTTAAGCTAATGTTCCCCCGCAAAACCATTTAATTATTGTCCACTAGGACAGATTTTAAATAAATAAACGCACGCTAAAAAAAAAAAAAAAAAAAAACTAAATTGATGACGAGGTATTTGGCAACTTGATACAATTCTTTAAAGTTTTTATATCAAAAATTATATGATAGGGACAATATCATATGCGTCACTAAATTGATGACGAGGTGTTTGGCAACTTGACACAATTCATTAAAGTCTTTATATTAATTATATGATAGGGACAATATCATATGCGTCACTAAATTGATGACGAGGTATTTGGCAACGTGATAGAATTCTTTAAAGTCTTTATATCAAAAATTATATGATAGGGACAATATCATATGCGTCACTAAATTGATGACGAGGTGTTTGTTTGGCTACAGGAAAAATCATTTATTTATCGAATCATCAAGCAAAGGATAAGCTTCAGTGGATCGCAGTATGGCAGCTGCTCAACCACTTACAACACCTTGCCTGTTACAAAAGTCGTTTACAATTGATTCTAGGCTTTGTCATTGTATTAAATAATGCTTTTATATGTAACTAGCGCGGCATCAGGTGATCGAAGATCCTCCTAATTTACTATGTTACAAATTACATTGGCATCACATCCATTGTCGTTTATAAAATAAATTATAAACTTTAAATGGTTTAGAAGCCATACAATGCAAATTGCCCCTTATTTATCATTGCAGTCCAGCACGGATACGACCTTAGAGGCGTTCAGGCATAATCCAACGGACGTAGCGTCATACCACTGTTCGCTCGAACAAGTATTGTGCCATTGGTCCGTACCTGCGGTTCCTCTCGTACTACGCAGGAATGCTGTCGCAACAACGTTTTGTCATTAGTAGGGTAAAACTAACCTGTCTCACGACGGTCTAAACCCAGCTCACGTTCCCTTGCATGGGTGAACAATCCAACGCTTGGTGAATTTTGCTTCACAATGATAGGAAGAGCCGACATCGAAGGATCAAAAAGCGACGTCGCTATGAACGCTTGGCCGCCACAAGCCAGTTATCCCTATGGTAACTTTTCTGACACCTCTTGTTAAAAACTCTTTAAACCAAAAGGATCGATAGGCCGAGCTTTTGCTGTCCCTGTGTGTACTGAACACCGAGATCAAGTCAGCATTTGCCCTTTTGCTCTATGTGTGGTTTCTGTCCGCACTGAGCTGGCCTTGGGACACCTCCGTTATTATTTGAGAGATGTACCGCCCCAGTCAAACTCCCTACCTGGCAATGTCCTTGAATTGGATCATACCTGAGTAATTGGAGTTATACCAAATTTTCAAATCAAAAATACATAAATGCATCGTTTTATTAAAGAATTTGTTTGCGATTATATAACAAACTCGTGATACTTTGATCAAGAAGCTTGCATCAAAACCCAATACCATAAGATATAATAAATATATCCGTATAATGGCTAGGAAATGATACACGTTCCATTTAATCAAGTAAGTAAGGAAACAATAAGAGTAGTGGTATTTCATTGACGATACCAAACCGAGGTCTAATATCTCCCACTTATTCTACACCTCTTATGTCTCCTTACACTGCCAGATTAGAGTCAAGCTCAAAAGGGTCTTCTTTCCCCGCTAATTATTCCAAGCCCGTTCCCTTGGCTGTGGTTTCGCTAGATAGTAGATAGGGACAGTAGGAATCTCGTTAATCCATTCATGCGCGTCACTAATTAGATGACGAGGCATTTGGCTACCTTAAGAGAGTCATAGTTACTCCCGCCGTTGACCCGCGCTTACTTGAATTTCTTCACTTTGACATTCAGAGCACTGGGCAGAAATCACATTGTGTCAACACCCGCTAGGGCCATCACAATGCTTTGTTTTAATTAGACAGTCGGATTCCCCAAGTCCGTGCCAGTTCTGAATTGATTGTTAATTGATAATCGTTATAATTGATAAGAACTAATTGGTTTAACCCAAATAGTATTCTTAAAAATTTTAGCAAGAAAGTTCCACAATTGGCTACGTAACTAAACTATCCGGGGAACAAGTAACTAACATAAATGCTAGAAACTCTATTTACCCAGAACGAGCACATAAACCATGTTATTGTTTCCCAATCAAGCCCGACTATCTCAATCTTCAGAGCCAATCCTTATCCCGAAGTTACGGATCTAATTTGCCGACTTCCCTTACCTACATTATTCTATCGACTAGAGACTCTTCACCTTGGAGACCAGCTGCGGATATTGGTACGGCCTGTTGAGAAGTTTGCGTGTCCCCACCATAAATTTTCAAGGTCCGAGGAGAAAATATCGACACAACAGTATATGTCATGCTCTTCTAGCCCATCTACCATATCTCTCTGCGAAAGACTTCCATGGTAGTACGGCTATAAAACAGAAAAGAAAACTCTTCCGATATCTCTCGACGGCTTCTTTATGGTCGTTCCTGTTGCCAGGATGAGCACGAGGCCCATATTTAATAACAAACGGATACTCAACAGGTTACGGAATTGGAACCGTATTCCCTTTCGTTCAAAATTATTCAAGTGTATTATATTCGCTTTGTTTATATAGTTAGGCATTTTTGTTTTACTTGAAAATTTTCGGCTTTCGCCTTGAACTTAGGACCGACTAACTCGTGATCAACCACTGTTCACACGAAACCCTTCTCCACTTCAGTCCTCCAAGGTCTCATTCGATTATTTGCTACTACCACCAAGATCTGTACCAATGGCAGCTCCATGCAGGCTTACGCCAAACACTTCTACGCATACCATTGTACCTTCCTACTCACTAAAGTTTCAAAATTTATATCACAAGTAATATAAATCATCTACTTTAGCGGTAATGTATAGGTATACAACTTAAGCGCCATCCATTTTAAGGGCTAGTTGCTTCGGCAGGTGAGTTGTTACACACTCCTTAGCGGATTTCGACTTCCATGATCACCGTCCTGCTGTTTTAAGCAACCAACGCCTTTCATGGTATCTGCATGAGTTGTTAATTTGGGCACCGTAACATTACGTTTGGTTCATCCCACAGCGCCAGTTCTGCTTACCAAAAGTGGCCCACTGGGCACATTATATCATAACCTTGAACTTCATATCAAGAAAGTTAAGGTTCTTACCCATTTAAAGTTTGAGAATAGGTTAAGATCGTTTCGACCCTAAGGCCTCTAATCATTCGCTTTACCAGATAAGATTATTTTATATAATATTAAAATGCACCAGCTATCCTGAGGGAAACTTCGGAAGGAACCAGCTACTAGATGGTTCGATTGGTCTTTCGCCCCTATACTCAATTCTGACAATCGATTTGCACGTCAGAACTGTTTCGGTCTTCCATCAGGGTTTCCCCTGACTTCAACCTGATCAAGTATAGTTCACCATCTTTCGGGTCACAGCATATATGCTCAAGGTACGTTCCAGTTAGAGGCATAAATAATATAAATATACATTATACATAACTATATAGAACGCCCCGGGATTGTGTTAATTAGCTATAAATAGCTAAAAAACTAATCCCATTATTAGTCAAGTTAATTACGCTATTAGGTTTACATCCCAATAACTTGCACATATGTTAGACTCCTTGGTCCGTGTTTCAAGACGGGTCCCGAAGGTATCCTGAATCTTTCGCATTGTTAATCATACAAGAGCATATAATAAACACAAAAATCAATGATAATTATGCCATTATATAATTCCGAAAAATTAACGCTCTGTAATAATATAAATCTATCAGCACTTTATCAAATTAATAACATTTATTCTGTGTTAAAATGCAAGCAATTTAATTGGAATAAACTATAAGTTATATTTTATGATAAATTTGGGATATGCTAATAGATTACAATGTCCTTATATGGAAAAAATGCACATTATTCTTAATAATATTATTTAAATATTACAATTTTAATGATGAATTTTCCATAACGGATATTCAGGTTCATCGGGCTTAACCTCTAAGCAGTTTCACGTACTGTTTAACTCTCTATTCAGAGTTCTTTTCAACTTTCCCTCACGGTACTTGTTTACTATCGGTCTCATGGTTATATTTAGTTTTAGATGGAGTTTACCACCCACTTAGTGCTGCACTATCAAGCAACACGACTCTTTGGAAACATCATCTAGTAATCATTAACGTTATACGGGCCTGGCACCCTCTATGGGTAAATGGCCTCATTTAAGAAGGACTTAAATCATTAATTTCTCATACTAGAATATTGACGCTCCATACACTGCATCTCACATTTGCCATATAGACAAAGTGACTTAGTGCTGAACTGTTTTCTTTTCGCTCGCCGCTACTAAGAAAATCCTTGTTAGTTTCTTTTCCTCCCCTAATTAATATGCTTAAATTCAGGGGGTAGTCCCATATGAGTTGAGGTTGTATATATAACTATTTTTTGCCATAAATTCTTTATATATAAATGATAAAACAATCAATTAAATTCGTTATAAATAGTTCCAATAGTTCTTGTAAGCAAAGTTATTTTTTATCCATTTAACGAACCAACGAAGAATAATAACAAAACCAAGATTTTTCTTTTTCCGAATCATTAATAAGAGACAATTCTAGATGAAAAATATTTCAATTTTTTATGCTAGACATTTCTCAGTATTATTTGATTGAAAAAGAAAATATTTCTCTTCGTTTTTCACATTCAAATGTGAGATAATGTTTTTCATTTCTTTTTTAATATTATGAATAAAATCATTATTTAATCCAATAATATACCATATGCTTATAAAAAATTTATAAACAACTTAATTAGCATAGTCTTACAACCCTCAACCATATGTAGTCCAAGCAGCACTATAAAATTAATTAAAGTACATAACAGCATGGACTGCGATATGCGTTCAAAATGTCGATGTTCATGTGTCCTGCAGTTCACACGATGACGCACAGTTTGCTGCGTTCTTCATCGACCCATGAGCCGAGTGATCCACCGCTTAGAGTTTTATAATTCATTTTTATATAATATCAATATTGTTTTTATTGAAAGAAATTAAAAATACACCATTTTACTGGCATATATCAATTCCTTCAATAAATTTATTTTTATACCTAAAAATAAATGTTGCGATATGTCTTAGTTTCATATAAGCATTATGTATCATAAAAATCTGGTTATGGTTTGCTATTTTGGGTGACACATACTGCAAAATTTATATAAAACATTAACCTGATGGATGACAGGTACAAACATTGTATATTTTAGGTTGTTGCATTAGCCAACGTATGCTCATAACATAGATGAACAATACATATTCGCAACGCGTGTATATTATGGTCCATATACACACACACTTATTTTGAATACCACATTCAAAATTATTTTAATTTTAATTCGACTTCTACTTTCAAATTTTGTTCAGTTTCTTCGATTTCCATTTTCGAGAATTTGTTTTTATAGGAAACGCCATTGTTGTAGTAGGTACTGCCACAAATACGCACAACAACATTAATAATGTTAAAGTCTTTTTATGAGGTTGCCAAGCCCCACATATAAAATAAAAGCCATCTTCATTTTATTTTGACTTTAACTTTTGATTCCGTGGAATCATTTTGTAATATTTTTATTTTGGTAAATTGTATTTATTTGTATTATAACAAATGTTTATTAACGATAAGGATATTATACAATAATGATCCTTCCGCAGGTTCACCTACGGAAACCTTGTTACGACTTTTACTTCCTCTAAATAATCAAGTTCGGTCAACTTTTGCGAAACAACCGTAACACGCAAGGCGTCACAGTGATCACGTCCGGAGACCTCACTAAATAATTCAATCGGTAGTAGCGACGGGCGGTGTGTACAAAGGGCAGGGACGTAATCAATGCGAGTTAATGACTCACACTTACTGGGAATTCCAAGTTCATGTGAACAGTTTCAGTTCACAATCCCAAGCATGAAAGTGGTTCAGCGGTTTACCCGGACCTCTCGGTCTAGGAAATACACGTTGATACTTTCATTGTAGCGCGCGTGCAGCCCAGGACATCTAAGGGCATCACAGACCTGTTATTGCTCAATCTCATTATTGCTAGACGCAATTTGTCCATTTAAGAAGCTAGTGTCCTTATAATGGGACAAACCAACAGGTACGGCTCCACTTACATAAACACATTCAAACACAATAAACATTTTACTGCCACCATGAATGAAGGCTACATAAGCTTCAGCACCATAATCCTGAAGATATCTATTTAATATATTTGAGTCTCGTTCGTTATCGGAATTAACCAGACAAATCACTCCACGAACTAAGAACGGCCATGCACCACCACCCATAGATTCGAGAAAGAGCTATCAATCTGTCTTACACACTTATGTTCGGACCTGGTAAGTTTTCCCGTGTTGAGTCAAATTAAGCCGCAGGCTCCACTCCTGGTGGTGCCCTTCCGTCAATTCCTTTAAGTTTCAGCTTTGCAACCATACTTCCCCCGGAGCCCAAAAGCTTTGGTTTCCCGGGAAGCGACTGAGAGAGCCATAAAAGTAGCTACACCCAATTGCTAGCTGGCATCGTTTATGGTTAGAACTAGGGCGGTATCTGATCGCCTTCGAACCTCTAACTTTCGTTCTTGATTAATGAAAACATCTTTGGCAAATGCTTTCGCTTAAGTTAGTCTTACGACGGTCCAAGAATTTCACCTCTCGCGTCGTAATACTAATGCCCCCAAACTGCTTCTATTAATCATTACCTCTTGATCTGAAAACCAATGAAAGCAGAACAGAGGTCTTATTTCATTATCCCATGCACAGAATATTCAGGCATTTGAAGCCTGCTTTAAGCACTCTAATTTGTTCAAAGTAATAGTACCGGCCCACAATAACACTCGTTTAAGAGCACTAGTGCAGGTTTTTAAATAGGAGGAACATATGAAAAAATACAAGTATTTAATCACATATAAGAACTCCACCGGTAATACGCTTACATACATAAAGGTATAGTACTAACCACAATTGTAAGTTGTACTACCCGTATGAAGCACAAGTTCAACTACGAACGTTTTAACCGCAACAACTTTAATATACGCTATTGGAGCTGGAATTACCGCGGCTGCTGGCACCAGACTTGCCCTCCAATTGGTCCTTGTTAAAGGATTTAAAGTGTACTCATTCCAATTACAGGGCCTCGGATATGAGTCCTGTATTGTTATTTTTCGTCACTACCTCCCCGAGCTGGGAGTGGGTAATTTACGCGCCTGCTGCCTTCCTTAGATGTGGTAGCCGTTTCTCAGGCTCCCTCTCCGGAATCGAACCCTGATTCCCCGTTACCCGTTGCAACCATGGTAGTCCTAGATACTACCATCAAAAGTTGATAGGGCAGACATTTGAAAGATCTGTCGTCGGTACAAGACCATACGATCTGCATGTTATCTAGAGTTCAACCAATATAACGATCTTGCGATCGCTTGGTTTTAGCCTAATAAAAGCACATGTCCCATAAGGTTCATGTTTTAATTGCATGTATTAGCTCTAGAATTACCACAGTTATCCAAGTAACTGTTAACGATCTAAGGAACCATAACTGATATAATGAGCCTTTTGCGGTTTCACTTTTAATTCGTGTGTACTTAGACATGCATGGCTTAATCTTTGAGACAAGCATATAACTACTGGCAGGATCAACCAGAATAATGTTTTTCCTTCATATTCCATTCATATATTTTGAATCGAAATAAGCAATATAATAGATATATAGATATATAGATTTTTCACTTTATATAATTCCATGATTTTTATTATATTGAATAAAATTCAATATTTCGCCTTTGGGTAAAATTTTAAATATATAAGTAAAAAAATCCATTCGATTACGGCCATTTTTATATAGCATTCGTAATCCATATTTTCATTTTTAATTTATACTTGTTTTACCAATATAACAAGAATTTCATCTAATTATTGTAATATATATATTTCTATAATTTTATCTTTTTATACATACATATTTCATTATAAAATATCATTTTATTTCCAACATACATAATTATTGTATCCACACATGTACAATTTTTGTTTAACCAATATAAATATTAAGTTAAATCATTTGCATTTTGAAGATAAATTTAAAATTTATCTCTTTTCATATATATCTCTGGTAATATATAACATAAAACCAAGCGCATATGATAATATTTCCACATTTAATATATAATTTTATATTTCTTTCATAAGAATCCATATTTGTATTATACCGTAACGATATAATAATCCAACTATACGGCAGGTAATAAATTAATATTTGCCTGCCTCCAAAAATTAACGATAATATATGGAAACGATTTGTTATTCTATATATAATAGAAACTTGACTTTTGTTTCAACGATATTATCTATAAAGCGTATATTCCTATTATCCGCGGAGCCAAGTCCCGTGTTCTATAGAACTGAGAAACAAATTTGTACGGATAATAATATACTTTATTGTATGTAACCAATATAAACATAATCCGAAATAAATATTTCGAATAATGCGGGAGGTCGGCAACCACTGCCTACCTATAGTAGTTTTTGAACCCGCTGTCCTCAAAGCGGGTATTTTCAATTCCGTTTGCCACCCAACATACGGGCTATTCTCTTATATATTAAGAGATTATAGGAACATTTCATTTTTTTTCCATTATTCATATATAATATGATTATTTTTTCCCTTATACATATAATAATTAATCATTTTCATATGTATATTATTTAATTTACTCATATTATTGCCAAAATCATATGAATACATAAGTTTGAACAATATGAGAGTCGCAACCACTGCTACTATAGTTTTGAACCTCTGTCGTAAATTGTCCATATTCAATATGCCTCTATAATACATAAGTTTTGAACAATATGAGAGGTCGGCAACCACTGCCTACCTATAGTAGTTTTTGAACCCTCTGTCGTAATTCCGGTCGTTTACACTACTATACCCTCTCACTATAATGGCTTTTCTCTATAATACTAAGAGAATGTGGGATATTTTCAGCATTTTTTCCCTTATACATATAATAATTAATCATTTTCATATGTATATTATTTAATTTACTCATATTATTGCCAAAATCATATGAATACATAAGTTTTGAACAATATGAGAGGTCGGCAACCACTGCCTACCTATAGTAGTTTTTGAACCCTCTGTCGTAATTCCGGTCGTTTACACTACTATACCCTCTCACTATAATGGCTTTTCTCTATAATACTAAGAGAATGTGGGATATTTTCAGCATTTTTTCCCTTATACATATAATAATTAATCATTTTCATATGTATATTATTTAATTTACTCATATTATTGCCAAAATCATATGAATACATAAGTTTTGAACAATATGAGAGGTCGGCAACCACTGCCTACCTATAGTAGTTTTTGAACCCTCTGTCGTAATTCCGGTCGTTTACACTACTATACCCTCTCACTATAATGGCTTTTCTCTATAATACTAAGAGAATGTGGGATATTTTCAGCATTTTTTCCCTTATACATATAATAATTAATCATTTTCATATGTATATTATTTAATTTACTCATATTATTGCCAAAATCATATGAATACATAAGTTTTGAACAATATGAGAGGTCGGCAACCACTGCCTACCTATAGTAGTTTTTGAACCCTCTGTCGTAATTCCGGTCGTTTACACTACTATACCCTCTCACTATAATGGCTTTTCTCTATAATACTAAGAGAATGTGGGATATTTTCAGCATTTTTTCCCTTATACATATAATAATTAATAATTTTCATATGTATATTATTTAATTTACTCATATAATTGCCAAAATCATATGAATACATAAGTTTTGAACAATATGAGAGGTCGGCAACCACTGCCTACCTATAGTAGTTTTTGAACCCTCTGTCGTAATTCCGGTCGTTTACACTACTATACCCTCTCACTATAATGGCTTTTCTCTATAATACTAAGAGAATGTGGGAATATTTCAGCATTTTTTCCCCTATACATATAATAATTAATAATTTTCATATGTATATTATTTAATTTACTCATATAATTGCCAAAATCATATGAATACATAAGTTTTGAACAATATGAGAGGTCGGCAACCACTGCCTACCTATAGTAGTTTTTGAACCCTCTGTCGTAATTCCGGTCGTTTACACTACTATACCCTCTCACTATAATGGCTTTTCTCTATAATACTAAGAGAATGTGGGATATTTTCAGCATTTTTTCCCCTATACATATAATAATTAATAATTTTCATATGTATATTATTTAATTTACTCATATAATTGCCAAAATCATATAAATACATAAGTTTTGAACAATATCAGAGGTCAGCAACGGTCTTTCCTCTATAATACTAAGATAATATGGGAATATTTTCAGCATTTTTTCCCTTATACATTTATACATATAATAATTAATCATTTTCATATGTATATTATTTAATTTACTCATATTATTGCCAAAATCATATAAATACATAAGTTTTGAACAATATCAGAGGTCAGCAACGGTCTTTCCTCTATAATACTAAGATAATGTGGGAATATTTCATCATTTTTTCCTTTATACATTTATACATATAATATTTAATCATTTTATATGTATATTATTTAATTTACTCATATAATTGCCAAAATCATATAAATACATAAGTTTTGAACAATATCAGAGGTCGGCAACGGTCTTTCCTCTATAATACTAAGATAATATGGGAATATTTCAGCATTTTTTCCCTTATACATATAATAATTAATCATTTTCATATGTATATTATTTAATTTACTCGTATAATTGCCAAAATCCTATGAAGACATAAGAGAATACAATATGAGAGGTCGGCGCAACCATAATATAGTAGTTGATGACGAGGTGTTTGGCAACTTGATACAATTCTTTAAAAAGTCTTTATATTAATTATATGATAGGGACAATATCATATGCGTCACTAAATTGATGACGAGGTGTTTGGCAACGTGACACAAATCATTAAAGTCTTTATATTAATTATATGATAGAGACAATATCATATGCGTCACTAAATTGATGACGAGGTATTTGGCAACTTGATAGAATTCTTTAAAGTCTTTATATCAAAAATTATATGATAGGGACAATATCATATGCGTCACTAAATTGATGACGAGGTGTTTGGCAACTTGACACAATTCATTAAAGTCTTTATATTAATTATATGATAGAGACAATATCATATGCGTCACTAAATTGATGACGAGGTATTTGGCAACTTGATATAATTCTTTAAAGTCTTTATATCAAATATTATATGATAGGGACAATATCATATGCGTCACTAAATTGATGACGAGGTGTTTGGCAACTTGACACAATTCATTAAAGTCTTTATATTAATTATATGATAGGGACAATATCATATGCGTCACTAAATTGATGACGAGGTATTTGGCAACTTGATACAATTCTTTAAAGTTTTTATATCAAAAATTATATGATAGGGACAATATCATATGCGTCACTAAATTGATGACGAGGTGTTTGGCAACTTGACACAATTCATTAAAGTCTTTATATTAATTATATGATAGGGACAATATCATATGCGTCACTAAATTGATGACGAGGTATTTGGCAACTTGATACAATTCTTTAAAGTTTTTATATCAAAAATTATATGATAGGGACAATATCATATGCGTCACTAAATTGATCAAGTCGCGATCGAACACTCGACGAGTGCAGACGTGCCTGCGGATCGACAGCAAATTGTTAGCAAATTGTTAGCAAATTGTTCACAGTTGTAAGTCCCGTTACTTGTGCCCAGCCACTTCGCGTCGCGTGATCTTGTCGCGCGTTTTGATTGGCCCAGCCAACGTACCTAACGGTAGTTCGCACTAACACCATCGCACACCCGAGTGTGCGTGTTATCAGCGCAAAAAAACCCAGTGCTCGAAGCAGCGGTATAATTGCAAAGCAGCAGCCACGTGCTGCCTGGCTCACCGGCTTACGGTGCCCAGCTTCCCCCCCCCCCCCCCTCCTCACTCCTTATCAACTTTGGAGAAGATGGACTGGCAGGCCCCCCCGCGCACCCACAAGCTTGGAACAACACCACGCAAAAAGGCTCTGAGAACACGCAAGAGCAGCTCCAGCAGCGAGGGAAGCACCTCGCATACAGAGCCGGGCGAGATAAAGCGAAAACCGGCAAAGAAAGCACAGGGAGAGGAGCTGGAAGATAAGCCAAGCACTAGCGCAGCTCTGCGCAAGAAGCTCGCCAACAACGCCTTCGCTTTACTCTCGACCGAAGAAGACGAGTACGACCAAGAGAGCTCTGATGACGAACCCGGACCTAAAGACGATTCCAAGCCCAAGACCCCCGAGAAACCAAAGCCCACCCCGAAGACCATCAAGCCACCTCCGATTTTTATCCCCGATGTGACCAACATCTCGGCACTCGTCAAGATGATCACGACTCTTGTAGGCCCGAAGAACAATTTTACCTACAAGACCGTGAATGGCAACAACGTACGTGTCATGATGCCGGACAAAGAGTCCTATACAGCTCTGCGTCTCCAACTTGTGGCCCAAAACAAGAGGCATCGGACTTTCCAGCCGAAAGATGAACGTGCATACAAGGTTGTCATCAAAGGACTCCACCACTCCACCGATCGTGAGGAAATCATTGAAGACCTTCGCAGACAAGGGCACGCTGTTAGAGATCTGCACAATCCCATTGGCAGAAGAACTAAAGAACCGCTGGGAATATTCTTCGCCAACCTGGAGCCTTCCAGCAACAACAAAGACGTCTACCAAGTCAAGCGGATCTGCAGGTCGGTAGTAACCATTGAACCGCCGCAGAAGTTCAACGACGTGCCTCAATGCTTCAGGTGCCAAGGATTCGGTCATACACAGCGTTACTGCTTCCTGGAATACCGATGTGTAAAGTGTGGAGGCCCTCACGAATCGAGGGCATGTGAGAAGAGGGAGGACGACAAAGCGTGCTGCTTCCACTGCCAGGCGGACCATCCTGCGTCTTTCAAGGGATGCCCTGCATACAAAAGGGCCAAAGCACTAGCTGCTCCGAAAACAAGGCCCGTCGCTAATGCTAACAAGGCGCCGCCCGTGGCATCACCAAACGTCACCTCTGGCAGGAGCTACCGAGACGCCCTCAACGGAGTGCACGCAGCACCGCAGAATCCCACAACCCCAGTCCAAACCCAAACAGAAACCCCACACTCCGGTCAGATAGAAGCGATGTTCGCTCGCATGGAAGGAATGATGGAAAGGATGATGGAGCGCATGTTCACCCAGATGACACAGCTGGTGGCCACCATTCTCAACAGCAAGTCATGCAACTAAAGCTCCACCTAGTCGTCTGGAATGCGAACGGCCTGCAGAACAGCAAGGCCATAGTCGAGCACCATCTGAAGACCCACCAGATCGATATCCTACTCGTAGCCGAAACCCACTTCTCCCCCAGATCCCACTTTAATATCAGCGGATATGACCTCATCCATGCAGACCATCCTTCTGGCAGAGCACGCGGTGGAGCAGCCATCCTCATCAGGAGCGGTATTCAATACCTAGAGCTGCCCGCGTTTCAGCAAGACTGGGCACAATGTCCTGTCATCAGGATTGTCAGCCCGCAAGGAGATTTAGACATTGGAGCGGTCTACTTTCCCCCCAGATACCGCATAACAGCATCTCACCTCAGTGAGTTCTTCGAGCATTTTGGGCCCCGCTTCATAGCAGCTGGAGATTATAACGCCAAACATTCTTGGTGGGGATCGCGCGCCAACAACCCCAAAGGGAAAACTCTGTTTGGGTACCTGCAACGCCACCGACTGGACTGCCACTCCACTGGCGAGCCCACTCACTGGCCAACGAATCCCCTCAAGACTCCAGACCTACTGGACTTTGCTGTGTCGAAAGGCATAGGGCATGCGAAGATCAGCTGCACAACAAATGCTGATCTCCTGTCAGACCACTGTGCAATAAACGTGCTAATCAACACGCCAGTCCTCAGGAAAACCCCGCTCAGAAGGCTCACTGGAAAATATACCGACGCCGCCAAGTTCGCGTCCTGGATGCTCTCCACCGTCAATCCGAACCCCATCCTCAACACACCCAGGAACATTGATGAAGCTATCGGGAATCTCACCAGGCAGATGCAAAACGCTGCGGAATTCGCAAGCCCACCGCCACCAAAGACTGCGAGAACACCTAGCAGGGACCTCCACCTCTGGTCCCCGGAAATTGCGGCACTCGTGACTGAGAAGAGGCGTCTCAGGAGAGTTTGGTTCTTGACGCGCAATCCAAGAGACAAAACAGCGCTCAATCACGCCACAAAGGAGTTGAAGGACAAGATCTCCAGCCTACGCCAGGACTCCTTCCTCAGATTCCTCGAGGAACTCTCTCCCGGGGACCCAGACCACAATCTGTGGAACGTCACCCGCCACATTAAACGACCAGCCAAAAAGGTTTCCGCAGTGCGCAAAGCAGATGGATCCTGGTGCCGTTCGGATGCTGAAAGAGCAGAAGCTTTCGCCGAACACCTTTACAACGCCTTCTCTCCGTTCGACTGCTGCACTGCCGAAGAACATGCTGAAACAGCCCGGTTTCTCAATAGCCCAAGCTCTCCCGGTCCCCCGTTGGAACCAGTCGACCCTGAGGAAGTTGCGCAGGAGATTGCTCTACTGAAGAACAACAAATCTCCAGGCCTGGATCGTATAGATGCGGCGGCCCTAAAAATGCTCCCATTCCGCTGCACACAAATGCTGGCCAGCATTTACAACAGCTGCTTCCGGCTAGGGTACTTCCCGGAAGAGTGGAAAAGAGCAGAGGTTATTGTCCTCCTCAAGCCTGGTAAGCCTGAAGCCAATCTCGCCTCCTATCGTCCGATTAGTTTGCTGGCAATCCTCTCCAAAATACTCGAAAGAGTATTTTTGCGCAGAGTATTGCCAGTACTGGATGAGGCTGGTTTGATCCCCGATCACCAGTTTGGCTTCAGGCGCTCCCACGGAACACCAGAGCAATGCCACCGGCTAGTCGAACGGATCCTCGAGGCATTCGAGCAAAAGAAATACTGCTGCGCTGTAATGCTCGACGTGAAGCAGGCATTCGACAGAGTTTGGCATCCTGGACTCCTCCATAAACTCAAATCCTACCTCCCAAGCCCCCATTTTACCCTCCTCAAATCCTACACTGAGGGAAGAGCATTCCAAGTCAGATGCGGAAGTGCAATAAGCCTACCCAGACTGATCAGAGCTGGAGTTCCGCAAGGCAGTGTGCTCGGACCAATACTGTACACCCTTTACACCGCAGACCTTCCCATAATCCCCTCCAGGAACCTAACTATAGCGACTTATGCAGATGACACGGCTTTCCTCGCCTCCTCATCCGACCCACGAGAAGCCTCCGAAACAATCCAAAGGCAAATGGACGCGCTACATCCCTGGCTCAGCAGGTGGAACATCGTAGTGAACGCGGAAAAATCTACCCAAACAACATTTGCACTAAGGAGAGGAGACTGCCCACCGGTCACGCTAAACGGAGTCATCATTCCCAACGCACCCGCACCCAAGTACCTAGGACTTACCCTGGACCGCAGGCTCACTTGGCGTCCCCACATCGTCAGCAAACGCATACAGGCCGATGCGCGTCTGAGGCAGATGCATTGGCTTATTGGGAGAGGGTCCAAGCTAAGGCAGAACCACAAAATCCTGGTGTACAAGGCAATTCTCAAGCCCATCTGGACCTACGGGATACAGCTATGGGGCACGGCAAGCCACACGAATCGCCTGCGTATACAGCGGTTCCAGAATAGGTGCTTGAGAATTGCCTGTAATGCGCATCCCTACCACGAGAATGTCGCCATACATAGGGAACTTGGAATCCCACAAGTCGCTGATGAAATCTCCAGGCTCAGCGAGAGATACCTGAAAAGGCTCGAAAACCACCCTAACCACCTCGCCACCAACCTGTTAGACAATAGCCAAACAAGCAGACGTCTCATGAGGAGACACCCTCTCGATCTTCCACAACAATAGACAACACATATAAAACCCGCCACAAATACATGTACAATAGTATCCCTTAAGCTAATGTTCCCCCGCAAAACCATTTAATTATTGTCCACTAGGACAGATTTTAAATAAATAAACGCACGCTAAAAAAAAAAAAAAAAAAAAAAAAAAAAAAACTAAATTGATGACGAGGTGTTTGGCAACTTGACACAATTCATTAAAGTCTTTATATTAATTATATGATAGGGACAATATCATATGCGTCACTAAATTGATGACGAGGTGTTTGGCAACTTGACACAATTCATTAAAGTCTTTATATTAATTATATGATAGGGACAATATCATATGCGTCACTAAATTGATGACGAGGTATTTGGCAACGTGATAGAATTCTTTAAAGTCTTTATATCAAAAATTATACGATAGGGACAATATCATATGCGTCACTAAATTGATGACGAGGTATTTGGCAACTTGATATAATTCTTTAAAGTCTTTATATCAAAAATTATATGATAGGGACAATATCATATGCGTCACTAAATTGATGACGAGGTGTTTGTTTGGCTACAGGAAAAATCATTTATTTATCGAATCATCAAGCAAAGGATAAGCTTCAGTGGATCGCAGTATGGCAGCTGCTCAACCACTTACAACACCTTGCCTGTTACAAAAGTCGTTTACAATTGATTCTAGGCTTTGTCATTGTATTAAATAATGCTTTTATATGTAACTAGCGCGGCATCAGGTGATCGAAGATCCTCCTAATTTACTATGTTACAAATTACATTGGCATCACATCCATTGTCGTTTATAAAATAAATTATAAACTTTAAATGGTTTAGAAGCCATACAATGCAAATTGCCCCTTATTTATCATTGCAGTCCAGCACGGATACGACCTTAGAGGCGTTCAGGCATAATCCAACGGACGTAGCGTCATACCACTGTTCGCTCGAACAAGTATTGTGCCATTGGTCCGTACCTGCGGTTCCTCTCGTACTACGCAGGAATGCTGTCGCAACAACGTTTTGTCATTAGTAGGGTAAAACTAACCTGTCTCACGACGGTCTAAACCCAGCTCACGTTCCCTTGCATGGGTGAACAATCCAACGCTTGGTGAATTTTGCTTCACAATGATAGGAAGAGCCGACATCGAAGGATCAAAAAGCGACGTCGCTATGAACGCTTGGCCGCCACAAGCCAGTTATCCCTATGGTAACTTTTCTGACACCTCTTGTTAAAAACTCTTTAAACCAAAAGGATCGATAGGCCGAGCTTTTGCTGTCCCTGTGTGTACTGAACACCGAGATCAAGTCAGCATTTGCCCTTTTGCTCTATGTGTGGTTTCTGTCCGCACTGAGCTGGCCTTGGGACACCTCCGTTATTATTTGAGAGATGTACCGCCCCAGTCAAACTCCCTACCTGGCAATGTCCTTGAATTGGATCATACCTGAGTAATTGGAGTTATACCAAATTTTCAAATCAAAAATACATAAATGCATCGTTTTATTAAAGAATTTGTTTGCGATTATATAACAAACTCGTGATACTTTGATCAAGAAGCTTGCATCAAAACCCAATACCATAAGATATAATAAATATATCCGTATAATGGCTAGGAAATGATACACGTTCCATTTAATCAAGTAAGTAAGGAAACAATAAGAGTAGTGGTATTTCATTGACGATACCAAACCGAGGTCTAATATCTCCCACTTATTCTACACCTCTTATGTCTCCTTACACTGCCAGATTAGAGTCAAGCTCAAAAGGGTCTTCTTTCCCCGCTAATTATTCCAAGCCCGTTCCCTTGGCTGTGGTTTCGCTAGATAGTAGATAGGGACAGTAGGAATCTCGTTAATCCATTCATGCGCGTCACTAATTAGATGACGAGGCATTTGGCTACCTTAAGAGAGTCATAGTTACTCCCGCCGTTGACCCGCGCTTACTTGAATTTCTTCACTTTGACATTCAGAGCACTGGGCAGAAATCACATTGTGTCAACACCCGCTAGGGCCATCACAATGCTTTGTTTTAATTAGACAGTCGGATTCCCCAAGTCCGTGCCAGTTCTGAATTGATTGTTAATTGATAATCGTTATAATTGATAAGAACTAATTGGTTTAACCCAAATAGTATTCTTAAAAATTTTAGCAAGAAAGTTCCACAATTGGCTACGTAACTAAACTATCCGGGGAACAAGTAACTAACATAAATGCTAGAAACTCTATTTACCCAGAACGAGCACATAAACCATGTTATTGTTTCCCAATCAAGCCCGACTATCTCAATCTTCAGAGCCAATCCTTATCCCGAAGTTACGGATCTAATTTGCCGACTTCCCTTACCTACATTATTCTATCGACTAGAGACTCTTCACCTTGGAGACCAGCTGCGGATATTGGTACGGCCTGTTGAGAAGTTTGCGTGTCCCCACCATAAATTTTCAAGGTCCGAGGAGAAAATATCGACACAACAGTATATGTCATGCTCTTCTAGCCCATCTACCATATCTCTCTGCGAAAGACTTCCATGGTAGTACGGCTATAAAACAGAAAAGAAAACTCTTCCGATATCTCTCGACGGCTTCTTTATGGTCGTTCCTGTTGCCAGGATGAGCACGAGGCCCATATTTAATAACAAACGGATACTCAACAGGTTACGGAATTGGAACCGTATTCCCTTTCGTTCAAAATTATTCAAGTGTATTATATTCGCTTTGTTTATATAGTTAGGCATTTTTGTTTTACTTGAAAATTTTCGGCTTTCGCCTTGAACTTAGGACCGACTAACTCGTGATCAACCACTGTTCACACGAAACCCTTCTCCACTTCAGTCCTCCAAGGTCTCATTCGATTATTTGCTACTACCACCAAGATCTGTACCAATGGCAGCTCCATGCAGGCTTACGCCAAACACTTCTACGCATACCATTGTACCTTCCTACTCACTAAAGTTTCAAAATTTATATCACAAGTAATATAAATCATCTACTTTAGCGGTAATGTATAGGTATACAACTTAAGCGCCATCCATTTTAAGGGCTAGTTGCTTCGGCAGGTGAGTTGTTACACACTCCTTAGCGGATTTCGACTTCCATGATCACCGTCCTGCTGTTTTAAGCAACCAACGCCTTTCATGGTATCTGCATGAGTTGTTAATTTGGGCACCGTAACATTACGTTTGGTTCATCCCACAGCGCCAGTTCTGCTTACCAAAAGTGGCCCACTGGGCACATTATATCATAACCTTGAACTTCATATCAAGAAAGTTAAGGTTCTTACCCATTTAAAGTTTGAGAATAGGTTAAGATCGTTTCGACCCTAAGGCCTCTAATCATTCGCTTTACCAGATAAGATTATTTTATATAATATTAAAATGCACCAGCTATCCTGAGGGAAACTTCGGAAGGAACCAGCTACTAGATGGTTCGATTGGTCTTTCGCCCCTATACTCAATTCTGACAATCGATTTGCACGTCAGAACTGTTTCGGTCTTCCATCAGGGTTTCCCCTGACTTCAACCTGATCAAGTATAGTTCACCATCTTTCGGGTCACAGCATATATGCTCAAGGTACGTTCCAGTTAGAGGCATAAATAATATAAATATACATTATACATAACTATATAGAACGCCCCGGGATTGTGTTAATTAGCTATAAATAGCTAAAAAACTAATCCCATTATTAGTCAAGTTAATTACGCTATTAGGTTTACATCCCAATAACTTGCACATATGTTAGACTCCTTGGTCCGTGTTTCAAGACGGGTCCCGAAGGTATCCTGAATCTTTCGCATTGTTAATCATACAAGAGCATATAATAAACACAAAAATCAATGATAATTATGCCATTATATAATTCCGAAAAATTAACGCTCTGTAATAATATAAATCTATCAGCACTTTATCAAATTAATAACATTTATTCTGTGTTAAAATGCAAGCAATTTAATTGGAATAAACTATAAGTTATATTTTATGATAAATTTGGGATATGCTAATAGATTACAATGTCCTTATATGGAAAAAATGCACATTATTCTTAATAATATTATTTAAATATTACAATTTTAATGATGAATTTTCCATAACGGATATTCAGGTTCATCGGGCTTAACCTCTAAGCAGTTTCACGTACTGTTTAACTCTCTATTCAGAGTTCTTTTCAACTTTCCCTCACGGTACTTGTTTACTATCGGTCTCATGGTTATATTTAGTTTTAGATGGAGTTTACCACCCACTTAGTGCTGCACTATCAAGCAACACGACTCTTTGGAAACATCATCTAGTAATCATTAACGTTATACGGGCCTGGCACCCTCTATGGGTAAATGGCCTCATTTAAGAAGGACTTAAATCATTAATTTCTCATACTAGAATATTGACGCTCCATACACTGCATCTCACATTTGCCATATAGACAAAGTGACTTAGTGCTGAACTGTTTTCTTTTCGCTCGCCGCTACTAAGAAAATCCTTGTTAGTTTCTTTTCCTCCCCTAATTAATATGCTTAAATTCAGGGGGTAGTCCCATATGAGTTGAGGTTGTATATATAACTATTTTTTGCCATAAATTCTTTATATATAAATGATAAAACAATCAATTAAATTCGTTATAAATAGTTCCAATAGTTCTTGTAAGCAAAGTTATTTTTTATCCATTTAACGAACCAACGAAGAATAATAACAAAACCAAGATTTTTCTTTTTCCGAATCATTAATAAGAGACAATTCTAGATGAAAAATATTTCAATTTTTTATGCTAGACATTTCTCAGTATTATTTGATTGAAAAAGAAAATATTTCTCTTCGTTTTTCACATTCAAATGTGAGATAATGTTTTTCATTTCTTTTTTAATATTATGAATAAAATCATTATTTAATCCAATAATATACCATATGCTTATAAAAAATTTATAAACAACTTAATTAGCATAGTCTTACAACCCTCAACCATATGTAGTCCAAGCAGCACTATAAAATTAATTAAAGTACATAACAGCATGGACTGCGATATGCGTTCAAAATGTCGATGTTCATGTGTCCTGCAGTTCACACGATGACGCACAGTTTGCTGCGTTCTTCATCGACCCATGAGCCGAGTGATCCACCGCTTAGAGTTTTATAATTCATTTTTATATAATATCAATATTGTTTTTATTGAAAGAAATTAAAAATACACCATTTTACTGGCATATATCAATTCCTTCAATAAATTTATTTTTATACCTAAAAATAAATGTTGCGATATGTCTTAGTTTCATATAAGCATTATGTATCATAAAAATCTGGTTATGGTTTGCTATTTTGGGTGACACATACTGCAAAATTTATATAAAACATTAACCTGATGGATGACAGGTACAAACATTGTATATTTTAGGTTGTTGCATTAGCCAACGTATGCTCATAACATAGATGAACAATACATATTCGCAACGCGTGTATATTATGGTCCATATACACACACACTTATTTTGAATACCACATTCAAAATTATTTTAATTTTAATTCGACTTCTACTTTCAAATTTTGTTCAGTTTCTTCGATTTCCATTTTCGAGAATTTGTTTTTATAGGAAACGCCATTGTTGTAGTAGGTACTGCCACAAATACGCACAACAACATTAATAATGTTAAAGTCTTTTTATGAGGTTGCCAAGCCCCACATATAAAATAAAAGCCATCTTCATTTTATTTTGACTTTAACTTTTGATTCCGTGGAATCATTTTGTAATATTTTTATTTTGGTAAATTGTATTTATTTGTATTATAACAAATGTTTATTAACGATAAGGATATTATACAATAATGATCCTTCCGCAGGTTCACCTACGGAAACCTTGTTACGACTTTTACTTCCTCTAAATAATCAAGTTCGGTCAACTTTTGCGAAACAACCGTAACACGCAAGGCGTCACAGTGATCACGTCCGGAGACCTCACTAAATAATTCAATCGGTAGTAGCGACGGGCGGTGTGTACAAAGGGCAGGGACGTAATCAATGCGAGTTAATGACTCACACTTACTGGGAATTCCAAGTTCATGTGAACAGTTTCAGTTCACAATCCCAAGCATGAAAGTGGTTCAGCGGTTTACCCGGACCTCTCGGTCTAGGAAATACACGTTGATACTTTCATTGTAGCGCGCGTGCAGCCCAGGACATCTAAGGGCATCACAGACCTGTTATTGCTCAATCTCATTATTGCTAGACGCAATTTGTCCATTTAAGAAGCTAGTGTCCTTATAATGGGACAAACCAACAGGTACGGCTCCACTTACATAAACACATTCAAACACAATAAACATTTTACTGCCACCATGAATGAAGGCTACATAAGCTTCAGCACCATAATCCTGAAGATATCTATTTAATATATTTGAGTCTCGTTCGTTATCGGAATTAACCAGACAAATCACTCCACGAACTAAGAACGGCCATGCACCACCACCCATAGATTCGAGAAAGAGCTATCAATCTGTCTTACACACTTATGTTCGGACCTGGTAAGTTTTCCCGTGTTGAGTCAAATTAAGCCGCAGGCTCCACTCCTGGTGGTGCCCTTCCGTCAATTCCTTTAAGTTTCAGCTTTGCAACCATACTTCCCCCGGAGCCCAAAAGCTTTGGTTTCCCGGGAAGCGACTGAGAGAGCCATAAAAGTAGCTACACCCAATTGCTAGCTGGCATCGTTTATGGTTAGAACTAGGGCGGTATCTGATCGCCTTCGAACCTCTAACTTTCGTTCTTGATTAATGAAAACATCTTTGGCAAATGCTTTCGCTTAAGTTAGTCTTACGACGGTCCAAGAATTTCACCTCTCGCGTCGTAATACTAATGCCCCCAAACTGCTTCTATTAATCATTACCTCTTGATCTGAAAACCAATGAAAGCAGAACAGAGGTCTTATTTCATTATCCCATGCACAGAATATTCAGGCATTTGAAGCCTGCTTTAAGCACTCTAATTTGTTCAAAGTAATAGTACCGGCCCACAATAACACTCGTTTAAGAGCACTAGTGCAGGTTTTTAAATAGGAGGAACATATGAAAAAATACAAGTATTTAATCACATATAAGAACTCCACCGGTAATACGCTTACATACATAAAGGTATAGTACTAACCACAATTGTAAGTTGTACTACCCGTATGAAGCACAAGTTCAACTACGAACGTTTTAACCGCAACAACTTTAATATACGCTATTGGAGCTGGAATTACCGCGGCTGCTGGCACCAGACTTGCCCTCCAATTGGTCCTTGTTAAAGGATTTAAAGTGTACTCATTCCAATTACAGGGCCTCGGATATGAGTCCTGTATTGTTATTTTTCGTCACTACCTCCCCGAGCTGGGAGTGGGTAATTTACGCGCCTGCTGCCTTCCTTAGATGTGGTAGCCGTTTCTCAGGCTCCCTCTCCGGAATCGAACCCTGATTCCCCGTTACCCGTTGCAACCATGGTAGTCCTAGATACTACCATCAAAAGTTGATAGGGCAGACATTTGAAAGATCTGTCGTCGGTACAAGACCATACGATCTGCATGTTATCTAGAGTTCAACCAATATAACGATCTTGCGATCGCTTGGTTTTAGCCTAATAAAAGCACATGTCCCATAAGGTTCATGTTTTAATTGCATGTATTAGCTCTAGAATTACCACAGTTATCCAAGTAACTGTTAACGATCTAAGGAACCATAACTGATATAATGAGCCTTTTGCGGTTTCACTTTTAATTCGTGTGTACTTAGACATGCATGGCTTAATCTTTGAGACAAGCATATAACTACTGGCAGGATCAACCAGAATAATGTTTTTCCTTCATATTCCATTCATATATTTTGAATCGAAATAAGCAATATAATAGATATATAGATATATAGATTTTTCACTTTATATAATTCCATGATTTTTATTATATTGAATAAAATTCAATATTTCGCCTTTGGGTAAAATTTTAAATATATAAGTAAAAAAATCCATTCGATTACGGCCATTTTTATATAGCATTCGTAATCCATATTTTCATTTTTAATTTATACTTGTTTTACCAATATAACAAGAATTTCATCTAATTATTGTAATATATATATTTCTATAATTTTATCTTTTTATACATACATATTTCATTATAAAATATCATTTTATTTCCAACATACATAATTATTGTATCCACACATGTACAATTTTTGTTTAACCAATATAAATATTAAGTTAAATCATTTGCATTTTGAAGATAAATTTAAAATTTATCTCTTTTCATATATATCTCTGGTAATATATAACATAAAACCAAGCGCATATGATAATATTTCCACATTTAATATATAATTTTATATTTCTTTCATAAGAATCCATATTTGTATTATACCGTAACGATATAATAATCCAACTATACGGCAGGTAATAAATTAATATTTGCCTGCCTCCAAAAATTAACGATAATATATGGAAACGATTTGTTATTCTATATATAATAGAAACTTGACTTTTGTTTCAACGATATTATCTATAAAGCGTATATTCCTATTATCCGCGGAGCCAAGTCCCGTGTTCTATAGAACTGAGAAACAAATTTGTACGGATAATAATATACTTTATTGTATGTAACCAATATAAACATAATCCGAAATAAATATTTCGAATAATGCGGGAGGTCGGCAACCACTGCCTACCTATAGTAGTTTTTGAACCCGCTGTCCTCAAAGCGGGTATTTTCAATTCCGTTTGCCACCCAACATACGGGCTATTCTCTTATATATTAAGAGATTATAGGAACATTTCATTTTTTTTCCATTATTCATATATAATATGATTATTTTTTCCCTTATACATATAATAATTAATCATTTTCATATGTATATTATTTAATTTACTCATATTATTGCCAAAATCATATGAATACATAAGTTTTGAACAATATGAGAGGTCGGCAACCACTGCCTACCTATAGTAGTTTTTGAACCCTCTGTCGTAATTCCGGTCGTTTACACTACTATACCCTCTCACTATAATGGCTTTTCTCTATAATACTAAGAGAATGTGGGATATTTTCAGCATTTTTTCCCTTATACATATAATAATTAATCATTTTCATATGTATATTATTTAATTTACTCATATTATTGCCAAAATCATATGAATACATAAGTTTTGAACAATATGAGAGGTCGGCAACCACTGCCTACCTATAGTAGTTTTTGAACCCTCTGTCGTAATTCCGGTCGTTTACACTACTATACCCTCTCACTATAATGGCTTTTCTCTATAATACTAAGAGAATGTGGGATATTTTCAGCATTTTTTCCCTTATACATATAATAATTAATCATTTTCATATGTATATTATTTAATTTACTCATATTATTGCCAAAATCATATGAATACATAAGTTTTGAACAATATGAGAGGTCGGCAACCACTGCCTACCTATAGTAGTTTTTGAACCCTCTGTCGTAATTCCGGTCGTTTACACTACTATACCCTCTCACTATAATGGCTTTTCTCTATAATACTAAGAGAATGTGGGATATTTTCAGAATTTTTTCCCTTATACATATAATAATTAATCATTTTCATATGTATATTATTTAATTTACTCATATTATTGCCAAAATCATATGAATACATAAGTTTTGAACAATATGAGAGGTCGGCAACCACTGCCTACCTATAGTAGTTTTTGAACCCTCTGTCGTAATTCCGGTCGTTTACACTACTATACCCTCTCACTATAATGGCTTTTCTCTATTATACTAAGAGAATGTGGGATATTTTCAGCATTTTTTCCCTTATACATATAATAATTAATAATTTTCATATGTATATTATTTAATTTACTCATATAATTGCCAAAATCATATGAATACATAAGTTTTGAACAATATGAGAGGTCGGCAACCACTGCCTACCTATAGTAGTTTTTGAACCCTCTGTCGTAATTCCGGTCGTTTACACTACTATACCCTCTCACTATAATGGCTTTTCTCTATAATACTAAGAGAATGTGGGAATATTTCAGCATTTTTTCCCCTATACATATAATAATTAATAATTTTCATATGTATATTATTTAATTTACTCATATAATTGCCAAAATCATATGAATACATAAGTTTTGAACAATATGAGAGGTCGGCAACCACTGCCTACCTATAGTAGTTTTTGAACCCTCTGTCGTAATTCCGGTCGTTTACACTACTATACCCTCTCACTATAATGGCTTTTCTCTATAATACTAAGAGAATGTGGGATATTTTCAGCATTTTTTCCCTTATACATATAATAATTAATCATTTTCATATGTATATTATTTAATTTACTCATATTATTGCCAAAATCATATGAATACATAAGTTTTGAACAATATGAGAGGTCGGCAACCACTGCCTACCTATAGTAGTTTTTGAACCCTCTGTCGTAATTCCGGTCGTTTACACTACTATACCCTCTCACTATAATGGCTTTTCTCTATAATACTAAGAGAATGTGGGATATTTTCAGCATTTTTTCCCTTATACATATAATAATTAATCATTTTCATATGTATATTATTTAATTTACTCATATTATTGCCAAAATCATATGAATACATAAGTTTTGAACAATATGAGAGGTCGGCAACCACTGCCTACCTATAGTAGTTTTTGAACCCTCTGTCGTAATTCCGGTCGTTTACACTACTATACCCTCTCACTATAATGGCTTTTCTCTATAATACTAAGAGAATGTGGGATATTTTCAGAATTTTTTCCCTTATACATATAATAATTAATCATTTTCATATGTATATTATTTAATTTACTCATATTATTGCCAAAATCATATGAATACATAAGTTTTGAACAATATGAGAGGTCGGCAACCACTGCCTACCTATAGTAGTTTTTGAACCCTCTGTCGTAATTCCGGTCGTTTACACTACTATACCCTCTCACTATAATGGCTTTTCTCTATTATACTAAGAGAATGTGGGATATTTTCAGCATTTTTTCCCTTATACATATAATAATTAATAATTTTCATATGTATATTATTTAATTTACTCATATAATTGCCAAAATCATATGAATACATAAGTTTTGAACAATATGAGAGGTCGGCAACCACTGCCTACCTATAGTAGTTTTTGAACCCTCTGTCGTAATTCCGGTCGTTTACACTACTATACCCTCTCACTATAATGGCTTTTCTCTATAATACTAAGAGAATGTGGGAATATTTCAGCATTTTTTCCCCTATACATATAATAATTAATAATTTTCATATGTATATTATTTAATTTACTCATATAATTGCCAAAATCATATGAATACATAAGTTTTGAACAATATGAGAGGTCGGCAACCACTGCCTACCTATAGTAGTTTTTGAACCCTCTGTCGTAATTCCGGTCGTTTACACTACTATACCCTCTCACTATAATGGCTTTTCTCTATAATACTAAGAGAATGTGGGAATATTTCAGCATTTTTTCCCCTATACATATAATAATTAATAATTTTCATATGTATATTATTTAATTTACTCATATAATTGCCAAAATCATATAAATACATAAGTTTTGAACAATATCAGAGGTCAGCAACGGTCTTTCCTCTATAATACTAAGATAATATGGGAATCAATATCAAGCATATTTTTTCCCTATATACATATTAATAATTAATCATTTTCATATGTATATTATTTAATTTACTCGTATAATTGCCAAAATCCTATGAAGACATAAGAGAATACAATATGAGAGGTCGGCGCAACCATAATATAGTAGTTGATGACGAGGTGTTTGGCAACTTGATACAATTCTTTAAAAAGTCTTTATATTAATTATATGATAGGGACAATATCATATGCGTCACTAAATTGATGACGAGGTGTTTGGCAACGTGACACAAATCATTAAAGTCTTTATATTAATTATATGATAGAGACAATATCATATGCGTCACTAAATTGATGACGAGGTATTTGGCAACTTGATAGAATTCTTTAAAGTCTTTATATCAAAAATTATATGATAGGGACAATATCATATGCGTCACTAAATTGATGACGAGGTGTTTGGCAACTTGACACAATTCATTAAAGTCTTTATATTAATTATATGATAGAGACAATATCATATGCGTCACTAAATTGATGACGAGGTATTTGGCAACTTGATATAATTCTTTAAAGTCTTTATATCAAATATTATATGATAGGGACAATATCATATGCGTCACTAAATTGATGACGAGGTGTTTGGCAACTTGACACAATTCATTAAAGTCTTTATATTAATTATATGATAGGGACAATATCATATGCGTCACTAAATTGATGACGAGGTATTTGGCAACTTGATACAATTCTTTAAAGTTTTTATATCAAAAATTATATGATAGGGACAATATCATATGCGTCACTAAATTGATGACGAGGTGTTTGGCAACTTGACACAATTCATTAAAGTCTTTATATTAATTATATGATAGGGACAATATCATATGCGTCACTAAATTGATGACGAGGTATTTGGCAACTTGATACAATTCTTTAAAGTTTTTATATCAAAAATTATATGATAGGGACAATATCATATGCGTCACTAAATTGATGACGAGGTGTTTGGCAACGTGACACAAATCATTAAAGTCTTTATATTAATTATATGATAGAGACAATATCATATGCGTCACTAAATTGATGACGAGGTATTTGGCAACTTGATAGAATTCTTTAAAGTCTTTATATCAAAATTATATGATAGGGACAATATCATATGCGTCACTAAATTGATGACGAGGTGTTTGGCAACTTGACACAATTCATTAAAGTCTTTATATTAATTATATGATAGAGACAATATCATATGCGTCACTAAATTGATGACGAGGTGTTTGGCAACTTGACACAATTCATTAAAGTCTTTATATTAATTATATGATAGAGACAATATCATATGCGTCACTAAATTGATGACGAGGTATTTGGCAACTTGATACAATTCTTTAAAGTTTTTATATCAAAAATTATATGATAGGGACAATATCATATGCGTCACTAAATTGATGACGAGGTGTTTGGCAACTTGACACAATTCATTAAAGTCTTTATATTAATTATATGATAGGGACAATATCATATGCGTCACTAAATTGATGACGAGGTGTTTGGCAACTTGACACAATTCATTAAAGTCTTTATATTAATTATATGATAGGGACAATATCATATGCGTCACTAAATTGATGACGAGGTATTTGGCAACGTGATAGAATTCTTTAAAGTCTTTATATCAAAAATTATACGATAGGGACAATATCATATGCGTCACTAAATTGATGACGAGGTATTTGGCAACTTGATATAATTCTTTAAAGTCTTTATATCAAAAATTATATGATAGGGACAATATCATATGCGTCACTAAATTGATGACGAGGTGTTTGTTTGGCTACAGGAAAAATCATTTATTTATCGAATCATCAAGCAAAGGATAAGCTTCAGTGGATCGCAGTATGGCAGCTGCTCAACCACTTACAACACCTTGCCTGTTACAAAAGTCGTTTACAATTGATTCTAGGCTTTGTCATTGTATTAAATAATGCTTTTATATGTAACTAGCGCGGCATCAGGTGATCGAAGATCCTCCTAATTTACTATGTTACAAATTACATTGGCATCACATCCATTGTCGTTTATAAAATAAATTATAAACTTTAAATGGTTTAGAAGCCATACAATGCAAATTGCCCCTTATTTATCATTGCAGTCCAGCACGGATACGACCTTAGAGGCGTTCAGGCATAATCCAACGGACGTAGCGTCATACCACTGTTCGCTCGAACAAGTATTGTGCCATTGGTCCGTACCTGCGGTTCCTCTCGTACTACGCAGGAATGCTGTCGCAACAACGTTTTGTCATTAGTAGGGTAAAACTAACCTGTCTCACGACGGTCTAAACCCAGCTCACGTTCCCTTGCATGGGTGAACAATCCAACGCTTGGTGAATTTTGCTTCACAATGATAGGAAGAGCCGACATCGAAGGATCAAAAAGCGACGTCGCTATGAACGCTTGGCCGCCACAAGCCAGTTATCCCTATGGTAACTTTTCTGACACCTCTTGTTAAAAACTCTTTAAACCAAAAGGATCGATAGGCCGAGCTTTTGCTGTCCCTGTGTGTACTGAACACCGAGATCAAGTCAGCATTTGCCCTTTTGCTCTATGTGTGGTTTCTGTCCGCACTGAGCTGGCCTTGGGACACCTCCGTTATTATTTGAGAGATGTACCGCCCCAGTCAAACTCCCTACCTGGCAATGTCCTTGAATTGGATCATACCTGAGTAATTGGAGTTATACCAAATTTTCAAATCAAAAATACATAAATGCATCGTTTTATTAAAGAATTTGTTTGCGATTATATAACAAACTCGTGATACTTTGATCAAGAAGCTTGCATCAAAACCCAATACCATAAGATATAATAAATATATCCGTATAATGGCTAGGAAATGATACACGTTCCATTTAATCAAGTAAGTAAGGAAACAATAAGAGTAGTGGTATTTCATTGACGATACCAAACCGAGGTCTAATATCTCCCACTTATTCTACACCTCTTATGTCTCCTTACACTGCCAGATTAGAGTCAAGCTCAAAAGGGTCTTCTTTCCCCGCTAATTATTCCAAGCCCGTTCCCTTGGCTGTGGTTTCGCTAGATAGTAGATAGGGACAGTAGGAATCTCGTTAATCCATTCATGCGCGTCACTAATTAGATGACGAGGCATTTGGCTACCTTAAGAGAGTCATAGTTACTCCCGCCGTTGACCCGCGCTTACTTGAATTTCTTCACTTTGACATTCAGAGCACTGGGCAGAAATCACATTGTGTCAACACCCGCTAGGGCCATCACAATGCTTTGTTTTAATTAGACAGTCGGATTCCCCAAGTCCGTGCCAGTTCTGAATTGATTGTTAATTGATAATCGTTATAATTGATAAGAACTAATTGGTTTAACCCAAATAGTATTCTTAAAAATTTTAGCAAGAAAGTTCCACAATTGGCTACGTAACTAAACTATCCGGGGAACAAGTAACTAACATAAATGCTAGAAACTCTATTTACCCAGAACGAGCACATAAACCATGTTATTGTTTCCCAATCAAGCCCGACTATCTCAATCTTCAGAGCCAATCCTTATCCCGAAGTTACGGATCTAATTTGCCGACTTCCCTTACCTACATTATTCTATCGACTAGAGACTCTTCACCTTGGAGACCAGCTGCGGATATTGGTACGGCCTGTTGAGAAGTTTGCGTGTCCCCACCATAAATTTTCAAGGTCCGAGGAGAAAATATCGACACAACAGTATATGTCATGCTCTTCTAGCCCATCTACCATATCTCTCTGCGAAAGACTTCCATGGTAGTACGGCTATAAAACAGAAAAGAAAACTCTTCCGATATCTCTCGACGGCTTCTTTATGGTCGTTCCTGTTGCCAGGATGAGCACGAGGCCCATATTTAATAACAAACGGATACTCAACAGGTTACGGAATTGGAACCGTATTCCCTTTCGTTCAAAATTATTCAAGTGTATTATATTCGCTTTGTTTATATAGTTAGGCATTTTTGTTTTACTTGAAAATTTTCGGCTTTCGCCTTGAACTTAGGACCGACTAACTCGTGATCAACCACTGTTCACACGAAACCCTTCTCCACTTCAGTCCTCCAAGGTCTCATTCGATTATTTGCTACTACCACCAAGATCTGTACCAATGGCAGCTCCATGCAGGCTTACGCCAAACACTTCTACGCATACCATTGTACCTTCCTACTCACTAAAGTTTCAAAATTTATATCACAAGTAATATAAATCATCTACTTTAGCGGTAATGTATAGGTATACAACTTAAGCGCCATCCATTTTAAGGGCTAGTTGCTTCGGCAGGTGAGTTGTTACACACTCCTTAGCGGATTTCGACTTCCATGATCACCGTCCTGCTGTTTTAAGCAACCAACGCCTTTCATGGTATCTGCATGAGTTGTTAATTTGGGCACCGTAACATTACGTTTGGTTCATCCCACAGCGCCAGTTCTGCTTACCAAAAGTGGCCCACTGGGCACATTATATCATAACCTTGAACTTCATATCAAGAAAGTTAAGGTTCTTACCCATTTAAAGTTTGAGAATAGGTTAAGATCGTTTCGACCCTAAGGCCTCTAATCATTCGCTTTACCAGATAAGATTATTTTATATAATATTAAAATGCACCAGCTATCCTGAGGGAAACTTCGGAAGGAACCAGCTACTAGATGGTTCGATTGGTCTTTCGCCCCTATACTCAATTCTGACAATCGATTTGCACGTCAGAACTGTTTCGGTCTTCCATCAGGGTTTCCCCTGACTTCAACCTGATCAAGTATAGTTCACCATCTTTCGGGTCACAGCATATATGCTCAAGGTACGTTCCAGTTAGAGGCATAAATAATATAAATATACATTATACATAACTATATAGAACGCCCCGGGATTGTGTTAATTAGCTATAAATAGCTAAAAAACTAATCCCATTATTAGTCAAGTTAATTACGCTATTAGGTTTACATCCCAATAACTTGCACATATGTTAGACTCCTTGGTCCGTGTTTCAAGACGGGTCCCGAAGGTATCCTGAATCTTTCGCATTGTTAATCATACAAGAGCATATAATAAACACAAAAATCAATGATAATTATGCCATTATATAATTCCGAAAAATTAACGCTCTGTAATAATATAAATCTATCAGCACTTTATCAAATTAATAACATTTATTCTGTGTTAAAATGCAAGCAATTTAATTGGAATAAACTATAAGTTATATTTTATGATAAATTTGGGATATGCTAATAGATTACAATGTCCTTATATGGAAAAAATGCACATTATTCTTAATAATATTATTTAAATATTACAATTTTAATGATGAATTTTCCATAACGGATATTCAGGTTCATCGGGCTTAACCTCTAAGCAGTTTCACGTACTGTTTAACTCTCTATTCAGAGTTCTTTTCAACTTTCCCTCACGGTACTTGTTTACTATCGGTCTCATGGTTATATTTAGTTTTAGATGGAGTTTACCACCCACTTAGTGCTGCACTATCAAGCAACACGACTCTTTGGAAACATCATCTAGTAATCATTAACGTTATACGGGCCTGGCACCCTCTATGGGTAAATGGCCTCATTTAAGAAGGACTTAAATCATTAATTTCTCATACTAGAATATTGACGCTCCATACACTGCATCTCACATTTGCCATATAGACAAAGTGACTTAGTGCTGAACTGTTTTCTTTTCGCTCGCCGCTACTAAGAAAATCCTTGTTAGTTTCTTTTCCTCCCCTAATTAATATGCTTAAATTCAGGGGGTAGTCCCATATGAGTTGAGGTTGTATATATAACTATTTTTTGCCATAAATTCTTTATATATAAATGATAAAACAATCAATTAAATTCGTTATAAATAGTTCCAATAGTTCTTGTAAGCAAAGTTATTTTTTATCCATTTAACGAACCAACGAAGAATAATAACAAAACCAAGATTTTTCTTTTTCCGAATCATTAATAAGAGACAATTCTAGATGAAAAATATTTCAATTTTTTATGCTAGACATTTCTCAGTATTATTTGATTGAAAAAGAAAATATTTCTCTTCGTTTTTCACATTCAAATGTGAGATAATGTTTTTCATTTCTTTTTTAATATTATGAATAAAATCATTATTTAATCCAATAATATACCATATGCTTATAAAAAATTTATAAACAACTTAATTAGCATAGTCTTACAACCCTCAACCATATGTAGTCCAAGCAGCACTATAAAATTAATTAAAGTACATAACAGCATGGACTGCGATATGCGTTCAAAATGTCGATGTTCATGTGTCCTGCAGTTCACACGATGACGCACAGTTTGCTGCGTTCTTCATCGACCCATGAGCCGAGTGATCCACCGCTTAGAGTTTTATAATTCATTTTTATATAATATCAATATTGTTTTTATTGAAAGAAATTAAAAATACACCATTTTACTGGCATATATCAATTCCTTCAATAAATTTATTTTTATACCTAAAAATAAATGTTGCGATATGTCTTAGTTTCATATAAGCATTATGTATCATAAAAATCTGGTTATGGTTTGCTATTTTGGGTGACACATACTGCAAAATTTATATAAAACATTAACCTGATGGATGACAGGTACAAACATTGTATATTTTAGGTTGTTGCATTAGCCAACGTATGCTCATAACATAGATGAACAATACATATTCGCAACGCGTGTATATTATGGTCCATATACACACACACTTATTTTGAATACCACATTCAAAATTATTTTAATTTTAATTCGACTTCTACTTTCAAATTTTGTTCAGTTTCTTCGATTTCCATTTTCGAGAATTTGTTTTTATAGGAAACGCCATTGTTGTAGTAGGTACTGCCACAAATACGCACAACAACATTAATAATGTTAAAGTCTTTTTATGAGGTTGCCAAGCCCCACATATAAAATAAAAGCCATCTTCATTTTATTTTGACTTTAACTTTTGATTCCGTGGAATCATTTTGTAATATTTTTATTTTGGTAAATTGTATTTATTTGTATTATAACAAATGTTTATTAACGATAAGGATATTATACAATAATGATCCTTCCGCAGGTTCACCTACGGAAACCTTGTTACGACTTTTACTTCCTCTAAATAATCAAGTTCGGTCAACTTTTGCGAAACAACCGTAACACGCAAGGCGTCACAGTGATCACGTCCGGAGACCTCACTAAATAATTCAATCGGTAGTAGCGACGGGCGGTGTGTACAAAGGGCAGGGACGTAATCAATGCGAGTTAATGACTCACACTTACTGGGAATTCCAAGTTCATGTGAACAGTTTCAGTTCACAATCCCAAGCATGAAAGTGGTTCAGCGGTTTACCCGGACCTCTCGGTCTAGGAAATACACGTTGATACTTTCATTGTAGCGCGCGTGCAGCCCAGGACATCTAAGGGCATCACAGACCTGTTATTGCTCAATCTCATTATTGCTAGACGCAATTTGTCCATTTAAGAAGCTAGTGTCCTTATAATGGGACAAACCAACAGGTACGGCTCCACTTACATAAACACATTCAAACACAATAAACATTTTACTGCCACCATGAATGAAGGCTACATAAGCTTCAGCACCATAATCCTGAAGATATCTATTTAATATATTTGAGTCTCGTTCGTTATCGGAATTAACCAGACAAATCACTCCACGAACTAAGAACGGCCATGCACCACCACCCATAGATTCGAGAAAGAGCTATCAATCTGTCTTACACACTTATGTTCGGACCTGGTAAGTTTTCCCGTGTTGAGTCAAATTAAGCCGCAGGCTCCACTCCTGGTGGTGCCCTTCCGTCAATTCCTTTAAGTTTCAGCTTTGCAACCATACTTCCCCCGGAGCCCAAAAGCTTTGGTTTCCCGGGAAGCGACTGAGAGAGCCATAAAAGTAGCTACACCCAATTGCTAGCTGGCATCGTTTATGGTTAGAACTAGGGCGGTATCTGATCGCCTTCGAACCTCTAACTTTCGTTCTTGATTAATGAAAACATCTTTGGCAAATGCTTTCGCTTAAGTTAGTCTTACGACGGTCCAAGAATTTCACCTCTCGCGTCGTAATACTAATGCCCCCAAACTGCTTCTATTAATCATTACCTCTTGATCTGAAAACCAATGAAAGCAGAACAGAGGTCTTATTTCATTATCCCATGCACAGAATATTCAGGCATTTGAAGCCTGCTTTAAGCACTCTAATTTGTTCAAAGTAATAGTACCGGCCCACAATAACACTCGTTTAAGAGCACTAGTGCAGGTTTTTAAATAGGAGGAACATATGAAAAAATACAAGTATTTAATCACATATAAGAACTCCACCGGTAATACGCTTACATACATAAAGGTATAGTACTAACCACAATTGTAAGTTGTACTACCCGTATGAAGCACAAGTTCAACTACGAACGTTTTAACCGCAACAACTTTAATATACGCTATTGGAGCTGGAATTACCGCGGCTGCTGGCACCAGACTTGCCCTCCAATTGGTCCTTGTTAAAGGATTTAAAGTGTACTCATTCCAATTACAGGGCCTCGGATATGAGTCCTGTATTGTTATTTTTCGTCACTACCTCCCCGAGCTGGGAGTGGGTAATTTACGCGCCTGCTGCCTTCCTTAGATGTGGTAGCCGTTTCTCAGGCTCCCTCTCCGGAATCGAACCCTGATTCCCCGTTACCCGTTGCAACCATGGTAGTCCTAGATACTACCATCAAAAGTTGATAGGGCAGACATTTGAAAGATCTGTCGTCGGTACAAGACCATACGATCTGCATGTTATCTAGAGTTCAACCAATATAACGATCTTGCGATCGCTTGGTTTTAGCCTAATAAAAGCACATGTCCCATAAGGTTCATGTTTTAATTGCATGTATTAGCTCTAGAATTACCACAGTTATCCAAGTAACTGTTAACGATCTAAGGAACCATAACTGATATAATGAGCCTTTTGCGGTTTCACTTTTAATTCGTGTGTACTTAGACATGCATGGCTTAATCTTTGAGACAAGCATATAACTACTGGCAGGATCAACCAGAATAATGTTTTTCCTTCATATTCCATTCATATATTTTGAATCGAAATAAGCAATATAATAGATATATAGATATATAGATTTTTCACTTTATATAATTCCATGATTTTTATTATATTGAATAAAATTCAATATTTCGCCTTTGGGTAAAATTTTAAATATATAAGTAAAAAAATCCATTCGATTACGGCCATTTTTATATAGCATTCGTAATCCATATTTTCATTTTTAATTTATACTTGTTTTACCAATATAACAAGAATTTCATCTAATTATTGTAATATATATATTTCTATAATTTTATCTTTTTATACATACATATTTCATTATAAAATATCATTTTATTTCCAACATACATAATTATTGTATCCACACATGTACAATTTTTGTTTAACCAATATAAATATTAAGTTAAATCATTTGCATTTTGAAGATAAATTTAAAATTTATCTCTTTTCATATATATCTCTGGTAATATATAACATAAAACCAAGCGCATATGATAATATTTCCACATTTAATATATAATTTTATATTTCTTTCATAAGAATCCATATTTGTATTATACCGTAACGATATAATAATCCAACTATACGGCAGGTAATAAATTAATATTTGCCTGCCTCCAAAAATTAACGATAATATATGGAAACGATTTGTTATTCTATATATAATAGAAACTTGACTTTTGTTTCAACGATATTATCTATAAAGCGTATATTCCTATTATCCGCGGAGCCAAGTCCCGTGTTCTATAGAACTGAGAAACAAATTTGTACGGATAATAATATACTTTATTGTATGTAACCAATATAAACATAATCCGAAATAAATATTTCGAATAATGCGGGAGGTCGGCAACCACTGCCTACCTATAGTAGTTTTTGAACCCGCTGTCCTCAAAGCGGGTATTTTCAATTCCGTTTGCCACCCAACATACGGGCTATTCTCTTATATATTAAGAGATTATAGGAACATTTCATTTTTTTTCCATTATTCATATATAATATGATTATTTTTTCCCTTATACATATAATAATTAATCATTTTCATATGTATATTATTTAATTTACTCATATTATTGCCAAAATCATATGAATACATAAGTTTTGAACAATATGAGAGGTCGGCAACCACTGCCTACCTATAGTAGTTTTTGAACCCTCTGTCGTAATTCCGGTCGTTTACACTACTATACCCTCTCACTATAATGGCTTTTCTCTATAATACTAAGAGAATGTGGGATATTTTCAGCATTTTTTCCCTTATACATATAATAATTAATCATTTTCATATGTATATTATTTAATTTACTCATATTATTGCCAAAATCATATGAATACATAAGTTTTGAACAATATGAGAGGTCGGCAACCACTGCCTACCTATAGTAGTTTTTGAACCCTCTGTCGTAATTCCGGTCGTTTACACTACTATACCCTCTCACTATAATGGCTTTTCTCTATAATACTAAGAGAATGTGGGATATTTTCAGCATTTTTTCCCTTATACATATAATAATTAATCATTTTCATATGTATATTATTTAATTTACTCATATTATTGCCAAAATCATATGAATACATAAGTTTTGAACAATATGAGAGGTCGGCAACCACTGCCTACCTATAGTAGTTTTTGAACCCTCTGTCGTAATTCCGGTCGTTTACACTACTATACCCTCTCACTATAATGGCTTTTCTCTATAATACTAAGAGAATGTGGGATATTTTCAGAATTTTTTCCCTTATACATATAATAATTAATCATTTTCATATGTATATTATTTAATTTACTCATATTATTGCCAAAATCATATGAATACATAAGTTTTGAACAATATGAGAGGTCGGCAACCACTGCCTACCTATAGTAGTTTTTGAACCCTCTGTCGTAATTCCGGTCGTTTACACTACTATACCCTCTCACTATAATGGCTTTTCTCTATTATACTAAGAGAATGTGGGATATTTTCAGCATTTTTTCCCTTATACATATAATAATTAATAATTTTCATATGTATATTATTTAATTTACTCATATAATTGCCAAAATCATATGAATACATAAGTTTTGAACAATATGAGAGGTCGGCAACCACTGCCTACCTATAGTAGTTTTTGAACCCTCTGTCGTAATTCCGGTCGTTTACACTACTATACCCTCTCACTATAATGGCTTTTCTCTATAATACTAAGAGAATGTGGGAATATTTCAGCATTTTTTCCCCTATACATATAATAATTAATAATTTTCATATGTATATTATTTAATTTACTCATATAATTGCCAAAATCATATGAATACATAAGTTTTGAACAATATGAGAGGTCGGCAACCACTGCCTACCTATAGTAGTTTTTGAACCCTCTGTCGTAATTCCGGTCGTTTACACTACTATACCCTCTCACTATAATGGCTTTTCTCTATAATACTAAGAGAATGTGGGAATATTTCAGCATTTTTTCCCCTATACATATAATAATTAATAATTTTCATATGTATATTATTTAATTTACTCATATAATTGCCAAAATCATATAAATACATAAGTTTTGAACAATATCAGAGGTCAGCAACGGTCTTTCCTCTATAATACTAAGATAATATGGGAATATTTTCAGCATTTTTTCCCTTATACATTTATACATATAATAATTAATCATTTTCATATGTATATTATTTAATTTACTCATATTATTGCCAAAATCATATAAATACATAAGTTTTGAACAATATCAGAGGTCAGCAACGGTCTTTCCTCTATAATACTAAGATAATGTGGGAATATTTCATCATTTTTTCCTTTATACATTTATACATATAATATTTAATCATTTTATATGTATATTATTTAATTTACTCATATAATTGCCAAAATCATATAAATACATAAGTTTTGAACAATATCAGAGGTCGGCAACGGTCTTTCCTCTATAATACTAAGATAATATGGGAATATTTCA
This sequence comes from Drosophila mauritiana, assembly GCF_004382145.1. NCBI lineage: Eukaryota > Metazoa > Arthropoda > Insecta > Diptera > Drosophilidae > Drosophila > Drosophila mauritiana. The sequence continues at coordinate 91,518 of NW_022881476.1, forward strand.
GCATTTTTTCCCTTATACATATAATAATTAATCATTTTCATATGTATATTATTTAATTTACTCGTATAATTGCCAAAATCCTATGAAGACATAAGAGAATACAATATGAGAGGTCGGCGCAACCATAATATAGTAGTTGATGACGAGGTGTTTGGCAACTTGATACAATTCTTTAAAAAGTCTTTATATTAATTATATGATAGGGACAATATCATATGCGTCACTAAATTGATGACGAGGTGTTTGGCAACGTGACACAAATCATTAAAGTCTTTATATTAATTATATGATAGAGACAATATCATATGCGTCACTAAATTGATGACGAGGTATTTGGCAACTTGATAGAATTCTTTAAAGTCTTTATATCAAAAATTATATGATAGGGACAATATCATATGCGTCACTAAATTGATGACGAGGTGTTTGGCAACTTGACACAATTCATTAAAGTCTTTATATTAATTATATGATAGAGACAATATCATATGCGTCACTAAATTGATGACGAGGTATTTGGCAACTTGATATAATTCTTTAAAGTCTTTATATCAAATATTATATGATAGGGACAATATCATATGCGTCACTAAATTGATGACGAGGTGTTTGGCAACTTGACACAATTCATTAAAGTCTTTATATTAATTATATGATAGGGACAATATCATATGCGTCACTAAATTGATGACGAGGTATTTGGCAACTTGATACAATTCTTTAAAGTTTTTATATCAAAAATTATATGATAGGGACAATATCATATGCGTCACTAAATTGATGACGAGGTGTTTGGCAACTTGACACAATTCATTAAAGTCTTTATATTAATTATATGATAGGGACAATATCATATGCGTCACTAAATTGATGACGAGGTATTTGGCAACTTGATACAATTCTTTAAAGTTTTTATATCAAAAATTATATGATAGGGACAATATCATATGCGTCACTAAATTGATGACGAGGTGTTTGGCAACTTGACACAATTCATTAAAGTCTTTATATTAATTATATGATAGAGACAATATCATATGCGTCACTAAATTGATGACGAGGTATTTGGCAACTTGATAAATTCTTTAAAGTCTTTATATCAAAAATTATATGATAGGGACAATATCATATGCGTCACTAAATTGATGACGAGGTGTTTGGCAACTTGACACAATTCATTAAAGTCTTTATATTAATTATATGATAGGGACAATATCATATGCGTCACTAAATTGATGACGAGGTATTTGGCAACTTGATACAATTCTTTAAAGTTTTATATCAAAAATTATATGATAGGGACAATATCATATGCGTCACTAAATTGATGACGAGGTGTTTGGCAACTTGACACAATTCATTAAAGTCTTTATATTAATTATATGATAGGGACAATATCATATGCGTCACTAAATTGATGACGAGTTTTGCAATTGAAAATTTTAAATTTTATATAATTATATGATAGGGACAATATCATATGCGTCACTAAATTGATGACGAGGTATTTGGCAACGTGATAGAATTCTTTAAAGTCTTTATATCAAAAATTATACGATAGGGACAATATCATATGCGTCACTAAATTGATGACGAGGTATTTGGCAACTTGATATAATTCTTTAAAGTCTTTATATCAAAAATTATATGATAGGGACAATATCATATGCGTCACTAAATTGATGACGAGGTGTTTGTTTGGCTACAGGAAAAATCATTTATTTATCGAATCATCAAGCAAAGGATAAGCTTCAGTGGATCGCAGTATGGCAGCTGCTCAACCACTTACAACACCTTGCCTGTTACAAAAGTCGTTTACAATTGATTCTAGGCTTTGTCATTGTATTAAATAATGCTTTTATATGTAACTAGCGCGGCATCAGGTGATCGAAGATCCTCCTAATTTACTATGTTACAAATTACATTGGCATCACATCCATTGTCGTTTATAAAATAAATTATAAACTTTAAATGGTTTAGAAGCCATACAATGCAAATTGCCCCTTATTTATCATTGCAGTCCAGCACGGATACGACCTTAGAGGCGTTCAGGCATAATCCAACGGACGTAGCGTCATACCACTGTTCGCTCGAACAAGTATTGTGCCATTGGTCCGTACCTGCGGTTCCTCTCGTACTACGCAGGAATGCTGTCGCAACAACGTTTTGTCATTAGTAGGGTAAAACTAACCTGTCTCACGACGGTCTAAACCCAGCTCACGTTCCCTTGCATGGGTGAACAATCCAACGCTTGGTGAATTTTGCTTCACAATGATAGGAAGAGCCGACATCGAAGGATCAAAAAGCGACGTCGCTATGAACGCTTGGCCGCCACAAGCCAGTTATCCCTATGGTAACTTTTCTGACACCTCTTGTTAAAAACTCTTTAAACCAAAAGGATCGATAGGCCGAGCTTTTGCTGTCCCTGTGTGTACTGAACACCGAGATCAAGTCAGCATTTGCCCTTTTGCTCTATGTGTGGTTTCTGTCCGCACTGAGCTGGCCTTGGGACACCTCCGTTATTATTTGAGAGATGTACCGCCCCAGTCAAACTCCCTACCTGGCAATGTCCTTGAATTGGATCATACCTGAGTAATTGGAGTTATACCAAATTTTCAAATCAAAAATACATAAATGCATCGTTTTATTAAAGAATTTGTTTGCGATTATATAACAAACTCGTGATACTTTGATCAAGAAGCTTGCATCAAAACCCAATACCATAAGATATAATAAATATATCCGTATAATGGCTAGGAAATGATACACGTTCCATTTAATCAAGTAAGTAAGGAAACAATAAGAGTAGTGGTATTTCATTGACGATACCAAACCGAGGTCTAATATCTCCCACTTATTCTACACCTCTTATGTCTCCTTACACTGCCAGATTAGAGTCAAGCTCAAAAGGGTCTTCTTTCCCCGCTAATTATTCCAAGCCCGTTCCCTTGGCTGTGGTTTCGCTAGATAGTAGATAGGGACAGTAGGAATCTCGTTAATCCATTCATGCGCGTCACTAATTAGATGACGAGGCATTTGGCTACCTTAAGAGAGTCATAGTTACTCCCGCCGTTGACCCGCGCTTACTTGAATTTCTTCACTTTGACATTCAGAGCACTGGGCAGAAATCACATTGTGTCAACACCCGCTAGGGCCATCACAATGCTTTGTTTTAATTAGACAGTCGGATTCCCCAAGTCCGTGCCAGTTCTGAATTGATTGTTAATTGATAATCGTTATAATTGATAAGAACTAATTGGTTTAACCCAAATAGTATTCTTAAAAATTTTAGCAAGAAAGTTCCACAATTGGCTACGTAACTAAACTATCCGGGGAACAAGTAACTAACATAAATGCTAGAAACTCTATTTACCCAGAACGAGCACATAAACCATGTTATTGTTTCCCAATCAAGCCCGACTATCTCAATCTTCAGAGCCAATCCTTATCCCGAAGTTACGGATCTAATTTGCCGACTTCCCTTACCTACATTATTCTATCGACTAGAGACTCTTCACCTTGGAGACCAGCTGCGGATATTGGTACGGCCTGTTGAGAAGTTTGCGTGTCCCCACCATAAATTTTCAAGGTCCGAGGAGAAAATATCGACACAACAGTATATGTCATGCTCTTCTAGCCCATCTACCATATCTCTCTGCGAAAGACTTCCATGGTAGTACGGCTATAAAACAGAAAAGAAAACTCTTCCGATATCTCTCGACGGCTTCTTTATGGTCGTTCCTGTTGCCAGGATGAGCACGAGGCCCATATTTAATAACAAACGGATACTCAACAGGTTACGGAATTGGAACCGTATTCCCTTTCGTTCAAAATTATTCAAGTGTATTATATTCGCTTTGTTTATATAGTTAGGCATTTTTGTTTTACTTGAAAATTTTCGGCTTTCGCCTTGAACTTAGGACCGACTAACTCGTGATCAACCACTGTTCACACGAAACCCTTCTCCACTTCAGTCCTCCAAGGTCTCATTCGATTATTTGCTACTACCACCAAGATCTGTACCAATGGCAGCTCCATGCAGGCTTACGCCAAACACTTCTACGCATACCATTGTACCTTCCTACTCACTAAAGTTTCAAAATTTATATCACAAGTAATATAAATCATCTACTTTAGCGGTAATGTATAGGTATACAACTTAAGCGCCATCCATTTTAAGGGCTAGTTGCTTCGGCAGGTGAGTTGTTACACACTCCTTAGCGGATTTCGACTTCCATGATCACCGTCCTGCTGTTTTAAGCAACCAACGCCTTTCATGGTATCTGCATGAGTTGTTAATTTGGGCACCGTAACATTACGTTTGGTTCATCCCACAGCGCCAGTTCTGCTTACCAAAAGTGGCCCACTGGGCACATTATATCATAACCTTGAACTTCATATCAAGAAAGTTAAGGTTCTTACCCATTTAAAGTTTGAGAATAGGTTAAGATCGTTTCGACCCTAAGGCCTCTAATCATTCGCTTTACCAGATAAGATTATTTTATATAATATTAAAATGCACCAGCTATCCTGAGGGAAACTTCGGAAGGAACCAGCTACTAGATGGTTCGATTGGTCTTTCGCCCCTATACTCAATTCTGACAATCGATTTGCACGTCAGAACTGTTTCGGTCTTCCATCAGGGTTTCCCCTGACTTCAACCTGATCAAGTATAGTTCACCATCTTTCGGGTCACAGCATATATGCTCAAGGTACGTTCCAGTTAGAGGCATAAATAATATAAATATACATTATACATAACTATATAGAACGCCCCGGGATTGTGTTAATTAGCTATAAATAGCTAAAAAACTAATCCCATTATTAGTCAAGTTAATTACGCTATTAGGTTTACATCCCAATAACTTGCACATATGTTAGACTCCTTGGTCCGTGTTTCAAGACGGGTCCCGAAGGTATCCTGAATCTTTCGCATTGTTAATCATACAAGAGCATATAATAAACACAAAAATCAATGATAATTATGCCATTATATAATTCCGAAAAATTAACGCTCTGTAATAATATAAATCTATCAGCACTTTATCAAATTAATAACATTTATTCTGTGTTAAAATGCAAGCAATTTAATTGGAATAAACTATAAGTTATATTTTATGATAAATTTGGGATATGCTAATAGATTACAATGTCCTTATATGGAAAAAATGCACATTATTCTTAATAATATTATTTAAATATTACAATTTTAATGATGAATTTTCCATAACGGATATTCAGGTTCATCGGGCTTAACCTCTAAGCAGTTTCACGTACTGTTTAACTCTCTATTCAGAGTTCTTTTCAACTTTCCCTCACGGTACTTGTTTACTATCGGTCTCATGGTTATATTTAGTTTTAGATGGAGTTTACCACCCACTTAGTGCTGCACTATCAAGCAACACGACTCTTTGGAAACATCATCTAGTAATCATTAACGTTATACGGGCCTGGCACCCTCTATGGGTAAATGGCCTCATTTAAGAAGGACTTAAATCATTAATTTCTCATACTAGAATATTGACGCTCCATACACTGCATCTCACATTTGCCATATAGACAAAGTGACTTAGTGCTGAACTGTTTTCTTTTCGCTCGCCGCTACTAAGAAAATCCTTGTTAGTTTCTTTTCCTCCCCTAATTAATATGCTTAAATTCAGGGGGTAGTCCCATATGAGTTGAGGTTGTATATATAACTATTTTTTGCCATAAATTCTTTATATATAAATGATAAAACAATCAATTAAATTCGTTATAAATAGTTCCAATAGTTCTTGTAAGCAAAGTTATTTTTTATCCATTTAACGAACCAACGAAGAATAATAACAAAACCAAGATTTTTCTTTTTCCGAATCATTAATAAGAGACAATTCTAGATGAAAAATATTTCAATTTTTTATGCTAGACATTTCTCAGTATTATTTGATTGAAAAAGAAAATATTTCTCTTCGTTTTTCACATTCAAATGTGAGATAATGTTTTTCATTTCTTTTTTAATATTATGAATAAAATCATTATTTAATCCAATAATATACCATATGCTTATAAAAAATTTATAAACAACTTAATTAGCATAGTCTTACAACCCTCAACCATATGTAGTCCAAGCAGCACTATAAAATTAATTAAAGTACATAACAGCATGGACTGCGATATGCGTTCAAAATGTCGATGTTCATGTGTCCTGCAGTTCACACGATGACGCACAGTTTGCTGCGTTCTTCATCGACCCATGAGCCGAGTGATCCACCGCTTAGAGTTTTATAATTCATTTTTATATAATATCAATATTGTTTTTATTGAAAGAAATTAAAAATACACCATTTTACTGGCATATATCAATTCCTTCAATAAATTTATTTTTATACCTAAAAATAAATGTTGCGATATGTCTTAGTTTCATATAAGCATTATGTATCATAAAAATCTGGTTATGGTTTGCTATTTTGGGTGACACATACTGCAAAATTTATATAAAACATTAACCTGATGGATGACAGGTACAAACATTGTATATTTTAGGTTGTTGCATTAGCCAACGTATGCTCATAACATAGATGAACAATACATATTCGCAACGCGTGTATATTATGGTCCATATACACACACACTTATTTTGAATACCACATTCAAAATTATTTTAATTTTAATTCGACTTCTACTTTCAAATTTTGTTCAGTTTCTTCGATTTCCATTTTCGAGAATTTGTTTTTATAGGAAACGCCATTGTTGTAGTAGGTACTGCCACAAATACGCACAACAACATTAATAATGTTAAAGTCTTTTTATGAGGTTGCCAAGCCCCACATATAAAATAAAAGCCATCTTCATTTTATTTTGACTTTAACTTTTGATTCCGTGGAATCATTTTGTAATATTTTTATTTTGGTAAATTGTATTTATTTGTATTATAACAAATGTTTATTAACGATAAGGATATTATACAATAATGATCCTTCCGCAGGTTCACCTACGGAAACCTTGTTACGACTTTTACTTCCTCTAAATAATCAAGTTCGGTCAACTTTTGCGAAACAACCGTAACACGCAAGGCGTCACAGTGATCACGTCCGGAGACCTCACTAAATAATTCAATCGGTAGTAGCGACGGGCGGTGTGTACAAAGGGCAGGGACGTAATCAATGCGAGTTAATGACTCACACTTACTGGGAATTCCAAGTTCATGTGAACAGTTTCAGTTCACAATCCCAAGCATGAAAGTGGTTCAGCGGTTTACCCGGACCTCTCGGTCTAGGAAATACACGTTGATACTTTCATTGTAGCGCGCGTGCAGCCCAGGACATCTAAGGGCATCACAGACCTGTTATTGCTCAATCTCATTATTGCTAGACGCAATTTGTCCATTTAAGAAGCTAGTGTCCTTATAATGGGACAAACCAACAGGTACGGCTCCACTTACATAAACACATTCAAACACAATAAACATTTTACTGCCACCATGAATGAAGGCTACATAAGCTTCAGCACCATAATCCTGAAGATATCTATTTAATATATTTGAGTCTCGTTCGTTATCGGAATTAACCAGACAAATCACTCCACGAACTAAGAACGGCCATGCACCACCACCCATAGATTCGAGAAAGAGCTATCAATCTGTCTTACACACTTATGTTCGGACCTGGTAAGTTTTCCCGTGTTGAGTCAAATTAAGCCGCAGGCTCCACTCCTGGTGGTGCCCTTCCGTCAATTCCTTTAAGTTTCAGCTTTGCAACCATACTTCCCCCGGAGCCCAAAAGCTTTGGTTTCCCGGGAAGCGACTGAGAGAGCCATAAAAGTAGCTACACCCAATTGCTAGCTGGCATCGTTTATGGTTAGAACTAGGGCGGTATCTGATCGCCTTCGAACCTCTAACTTTCGTTCTTGATTAATGAAAACATCTTTGGCAAATGCTTTCGCTTAAGTTAGTCTTACGACGGTCCAAGAATTTCACCTCTCGCGTCGTAATACTAATGCCCCCAAACTGCTTCTATTAATCATTACCTCTTGATCTGAAAACCAATGAAAGCAGAACAGAGGTCTTATTTCATTATCCCATGCACAGAATATTCAGGCATTTGAAGCCTGCTTTAAGCACTCTAATTTGTTCAAAGTAATAGTACCGGCCCACAATAACACTCGTTTAAGAGCACTAGTGCAGGTTTTTAAATAGGAGGAACATATGAAAAAATACAAGTATTTAATCACATATAAGAACTCCACCGGTAATACGCTTACATACATAAAGGTATAGTACTAACCACAATTGTAAGTTGTACTACCCGTATGAAGCACAAGTTCAACTACGAACGTTTTAACCGCAACAACTTTAATATACGCTATTGGAGCTGGAATTACCGCGGCTGCTGGCACCAGACTTGCCCTCCAATTGGTCCTTGTTAAAGGATTTAAAGTGTACTCATTCCAATTACAGGGCCTCGGATATGAGTCCTGTATTGTTATTTTTCGTCACTACCTCCCCGAGCTGGGAGTGGGTAATTTACGCGCCTGCTGCCTTCCTTAGATGTGGTAGCCGTTTCTCAGGCTCCCTCTCCGGAATCGAACCCTGATTCCCCGTTACCCGTTGCAACCATGGTAGTCCTAGATACTACCATCAAAAGTTGATAGGGCAGACATTTGAAAGATCTGTCGTCGGTACAAGACCATACGATCTGCATGTTATCTAGAGTTCAACCAATATAACGATCTTGCGATCGCTTGGTTTTAGCCTAATAAAAGCACATGTCCCATAAGGTTCATGTTTTAATTGCATGTATTAGCTCTAGAATTACCACAGTTATCCAAGTAACTGTTAACGATCTAAGGAACCATAACTGATATAATGAGCCTTTTGCGGTTTCACTTTTAATTCGTGTGTACTTAGACATGCATGGCTTAATCTTTGAGACAAGCATATAACTACTGGCAGGATCAACCAGAATAATGTTTTTCCTTCATATTCCATTCATATATTTTGAATCGAAATAAGCAATATAATAGATATATAGATATATAGATTTTTCACTTTATATAATTCCATGATTTTTATTATATTGAATAAAATTCAATATTTCGCCTTTGGGTAAAATTTTAAATATATAAGTAAAAAAATCCATTCGATTACGGCCATTTTTATATAGCATTCGTAATCCATATTTTCATTTTTAATTTATACTTGTTTTACCAATATAACAAGAATTTCATCTAATTATTGTAATATATATATTTCTATAATTTTATCTTTTTATACATACATATTTCATTATAAAATATCATTTTATTTCCAACATACATAATTATTGTATCCACACATGTACAATTTTTGTTTAACCAATATAAATATTAAGTTAAATCATTTGCATTTTGAAGATAAATTTAAAATTTATCTCTTTTCATATATATCTCTGGTAATATATAACATAAAACCAAGCGCATATGATAATATTTCCACATTTAATATATAATTTTATATTTCTTTCATAAGAATCCATATTTGTATTATACCGTAACGATATAATAATCCAACTATACGGCAGGTAATAAATTAATATTTGCCTGCCTCCAAAAATTAACGATAATATATGGAAACGATTTGTTATTCTATATATAATAGAAACTTGACTTTTGTTTCAACGATATTATCTATAAAGCGTATATTCCTATTATCCGCGGAGCCAAGTCCCGTGTTCTATAGAACTGAGAAACAAATTTGTACGGATAATAATATACTTTATTGTATGTAACCAATATAAACATAATCCGAAATAAATATTTCGAATAATGCGGGAGGTCGGCAACCACTGCCTACCTATAGTAGTTTTTGAACCCGCTGTCCTCAAAGCGGGTATTTTCAATTCCGTTTGCCACCCAACATACGGGCTATTCTCTTATATATTAAGAGATTATAGGAACATTTCATTTTTTTTCCATTATTCATATATAATATGATTATTTTTTCCCTTATACATATAATAATTAATCATTTTCATATGTATATTATTTAATTTACTCATATTATTGCCAAAATCATATGAATACATAAGTTTTGAACAATATGAGAGGTCGGCAACCACTGCCTACCTATAGTAGTTTTTGAACCCTCTGTCGTAATTCCGGTCGTTTACACTACTATACCCTCTCACTATAATGGCTTTTCTCTATAATACTAAGAGAATGTGGGATATTTTCAGCATTTTTTCCCTTATACATATAATAATTAATCATTTTCATATGTATATTATTTAATTTACTCATATTATTGCCAAAATCATATGAATACATAAGTTTTGAACAATATGAGAGGTCGGCAACCACTGCCTACCTATAGTAGTTTTTGAACCCTCTGTCGTAATTCCGGTCGTTTACACTACTATACCCTCTCACTATAATGGCTTTTCTCTATAATACTAAGAGAATGTGGGATATTTTCAGCATTTTTTCCCTTATACATATAATAATTAATCATTTTCATATGTATATTATTTAATTTACTCATATTATTGCCAAAATCATATGAATACATAAGTTTTGAACAATATGAGAGGTCGGCAACCACTGCCTACCTATAGTAGTTTTTGAACCCTCTGTCGTAATTCCGGTCGTTTACACTACTATACCCTCTCACTATAATGGCTTTTCTCTATAATACTAAGAGAATGTGGGATATTTTCAGATTTTTTCCCTTATACATATAATAATTAATCATTTTCATATGTATATTATTTAATTTACTCATATTATTGCCAAAATCATATGAATACATAAGTTTTGAACAATATGAGAGGTCGGCAACCACTGCCTACCTATAGTAGTTTTTGAACCCTCTGTCGTAATTCCGGTCGTTTACACTACTATACCCTCTCACTATAATGGCTTTTCTCTATAATACTAAGAGAATGTGGGATATTTTCAGCATTTTTTCCCTTATACATATAATAATTAATCATTTTCATATGTATATTATTTAATTTACTCATATTATTGCCAAAATCATATGAATACATAAGTTTTGAACAATATGAGAGGTCGGCAACCACTGCCTACCTATAGTAGTTTTTGAACCCTCTGTCGTAATTCCGGTCGTTTACACTACTATACCCTCTCACTATAATGGCTTTTCTCTATAATACTAAGAGAATGTGGGAATATTTCAGCATTTTTTCCCCTATACATATAATAATTAATAATTTTCATATGTATATTATTTAATTTACTCATATAATTGCCAAAATCATATGAATACATAAGTTTTGAACAATATGAGAGGTCGGCAACCACTGCCTACCTATAGTAGTTTTTGAACCCTCTGTCGTAATTCCGGTCGTTTACACTACTATACCCTCTCACTATAATGGCTTTTCTCTATAATACTAAGAGAATGTGGGATATTTTCAGCATTTTTTCCCTTATACATATAATAATTAATCATTTTCATATGTATATTATTTAATTTACTCATATTATTGCCAAAATCATATGAATACATAAGTTTTGAACAATATGAGAGGTCGGCAACCACTGCCTACCTATAGTAGTTTTTGAACCCTCTGTCGTAATTCCGGTCGTTTACACTACTATACCCTCTCACTATAATGGCTTTTCTCTATAATACTAAGAGAATGTGGGATATTTCAGCATTTTTTCCCTTATACATATAATAATTAATATTTTCATATGTATATTATTTAATTTACTCATATTATTGCCAAAATCATATGAATACATAAGTTTTGAACAATATGAGAGGTCGGCAACCACTGCCTACCTATAGTAGTTTTTGAACCCTCTGTCGTAATTCCGGTCGTTTACACTACTATACCCTCTCACTATAATGGCTTTTCTCTATAATACTAAGAGAATGTGGGATATTTTCAGCATTTTTTCCCTTATACATATAATAATTAATCATTTTCATATGTATATTATTTAATTTACTCATATTATTGCCAAAATCATATGAATACATAAGTTTTGAACAATATGAGAGGTCGGCAACCACTGCCTACCTATAGTAGTTTTTGAACCCTCTGTCGTAATTCCGGTCGTTTACACTACTATACCCTCTCACTATAATGGCTTTTCTCTATTATACTAAGAGAATGTGGGATATTTTCAGCATTTTTTCCCTTATACATATAATAATTAATAATTTTCATATGTATATTATTTAATTTACTCATATAATTGCCAAAATCATATGAATACATAAGTTTTGAACAATATGAGAGGTCGGCAACCACTGCCTACCTATAGTAGTTTTTGAACCCTCTGTCGTAATTCCGGTCGTTTACACTACTATACCCTCTCACTATAATGGCTTTTCTCTATAATACTAAGAGAATGTGGGAATATTTCAGCATTTTTTCCCCTATACATATAATAATTAATAATTTTCATATGTATATTATTTAATTTACTCATATAATTGCCAAAATCATATGAATACATAAGTTTTGAACAATATGAGAGGTCGGCAACCACTGCCTACCTATAGTAGTTTTTGAACCCTCTGTCGTAATTCCGGTCGTTTACACTACTATACCCTCTCACTATAATGGCTTTTCTCTATAATACTAAGAGAATGTGGGAATATTTCAGCATTTTTTCCCCTATACATATAATAATTAATAATTTTCATATGTATATTATTTAATTTACTCATATAATTGCCAAAATCATATAAATACATAAGTTTTGAACAATATCAGAGGTCAGCAACGGTCTTTCCTCTATAATACTAAGATAATGTGGGAATATTTCATCATTTTTTCCTTTATACATTTATACATATAATATTTAATCATTTTATATGTATATTATTTAATTTACTCATATAATTGCCAAAATCATATAAATACATAAGTTTTGAACAATATCAGAGGTCGGCAACGGTCTTTCCTCTATAATACTAAGATAATATGGGAATATTTCAGCATTTTTTCCCTTATACATATAATAATTAATCATTTTCATATGTATATTATTTAATTTACTCGTATAATTGCCAAAATCCTATGAAGACATAAGAGAATACAATATGAGAGGTCGGCGCAACCATAATATAGTAGTTGATGACGAGGTGTTTGGCAACTTGATACAATTCTTTAAAAAGTCTTTATATTAATTATATGATAGGGACAATATCATATGCGTCACTAAATTGATGACGAGGTGTTTGGCAACGTGACACAAATCATTAAAGTCTTTATATTAATTATATGATAGAGACAATATCATATGCGTCACTAAATTGATGACGAGGTATTTGGCAACTTGATAGAATTCTTTAAAGTCTTTATATCAAAAATTATATGATAGGGACAATATCATATGCGTCACTAAATTGATGACGAGGTGTTTGGCAACTTGACACAATTCATTAAAGTCTTTATATTAATTATATGATAGAGACAATATCATATGCGTCACTAAATTGATGACGAGGTATTTGGCAACTTGATATAATTCTTTAAAGTCTTTATATCAAATATTATATGATAGGGACAATATCATATGCGTCACTAAATTGATGACGAGGTGTTTGGCAACTTGACACAATTCATTAAAGTCTTTATATTAATTATATGATAGGGACAATATCATATGCGTCACTAAATTGATGACGAGGTATTTGGCAACTTGATACAATTCTTTAAAGTTTTTATATCAAAAATTATATGATAGGGACAATATCATATGCGTCACTAAATTGATGACGAGGTGTTTGGCAACTTGACACAATTCATTAAAGTCTTTATATTAATTATATGATAGGGACAATATCATATGCGTCACTAAATTGATGACGAGGTATTTGGCAACTTGATACAATTCTTTAAAGTTTTTATATCAAAAATTATATGATAGGGACAATATCATATGCGTCACTAAATTGATGACGAGGTGTTTGGCAACGTGACACAAATCATTAAAGTCTTTATATTAATTATATGATAGAGACAATATCATATGCGTCACTAAATTGATGACGAGGTATTTGGCAACTTGATAGAATTCTTTAAAGTCTTTATATCAAAAATTATATGATAGGGACAATATCATATGCGTCACTAAATTGATGACGAGGTGTTTGGCAACTTGACACAATTCATTAAAGTCTTTATATTAATTATATGATAGAGACAATATCATATGCGTCACTAAATTGATGACGAGGTGTTTGGCAACTTGACACAATTCATTAAAGTCTTTATATTAATTATATGATAGAGACAATATCATATGCGTCACTAAATTGATGACGAGGTATTTGGCAACTTGATACAATTCTTTAAAGTTTTTATATCAAAAATTATATGATAGGGACAATATCATATGCGTCACTAAATTGATGACGAGGTGTTTGGCAACTTGACACAATTCATTAAAGTCTTTATATTAATTATATGATAGGGACAATATCATATGCGTCACTAAATTGATGACGAGGTGTTTGGCAACTTGACACAATTCATTAAAGTCTTTATATTAATTATATGATAGGGACAATATCATATGCGTCACTAAATTGATGACGAGGTATTTGGCAACGTGATAGAATTCTTTAAAGTCTTTATATCAAAAATTATACGATAGGGACAATATCATATGCGTCACTAAATTGATGACGAGGTATTTGGCAACTTGATATAATTCTTTAAAGTCTTTATATCAAAAATTATATGATAGGGACAATATCATATGCGTCACTAAATTGATGACGAGGTGTTTGTTTGGCTACAGGAAAAATCATTTATTTATCGAATCATCAAGCAAAGGATAAGCTTCAGTGGATCGCAGTATGGCAGCTGCTCAACCACTTACAACACCTTGCCTGTTACAAAAGTCGTTTACAATTGATTCTAGGCTTTGTCATTGTATTAAATAATGCTTTTATATGTAACTAGCGCGGCATCAGGTGATCGAAGATCCTCCTAATTTACTATGTTACAAATTACATTGGCATCACATCCATTGTCGTTTATAAAATAAATTATAAACTTTAAATGGTTTAGAAGCCATACAATGCAAATTGCCCCTTATTTATCATTGCAGTCCAGCACGGATACGACCTTAGAGGCGTTCAGGCATAATCCAACGGACGTAGCGTCATACCACTGTTCGCTCGAACAAGTATTGTGCCATTGGTCCGTACCTGCGGTTCCTCTCGTACTACGCAGGAATGCTGTCGCAACAACGTTTTGTCATTAGTAGGGTAAAACTAACCTGTCTCACGACGGTCTAAACCCAGCTCACGTTCCCTTGCATGGGTGAACAATCCAACGCTTGGTGAATTTTGCTTCACAATGATAGGAAGAGCCGACATCGAAGGATCAAAAAGCGACGTCGCTATGAACGCTTGGCCGCCACAAGCCAGTTATCCCTATGGTAACTTTTCTGACACCTCTTGTTAAAAACTCTTTAAACCAAAAGGATCGATAGGCCGAGCTTTTGCTGTCCCTGTGTGTACTGAACACCGAGATCAAGTCAGCATTTGCCCTTTTGCTCTATGTGTGGTTTCTGTCCGCACTGAGCTGGCCTTGGGACACCTCCGTTATTATTTGAGAGATGTACCGCCCCAGTCAAACTCCCTACCTGGCAATGTCCTTGAATTGGATCATACCTGAGTAATTGGAGTTATACCAAATTTTCAAATCAAAAATACATAAATGCATCGTTTTATTAAAGAATTTGTTTGCGATTATATAACAAACTCGTGATACTTTGATCAAGAAGCTTGCATCAAAACCCAATACCATAAGATATAATAAATATATCCGTATAATGGCTAGGAAATGATACACGTTCCATTTAATCAAGTAAGTAAGGAAACAATAAGAGTAGTGGTATTTCATTGACGATACCAAACCGAGGTCTAATATCTCCCACTTATTCTACACCTCTTATGTCTCCTTACACTGCCAGATTAGAGTCAAGCTCAAAAGGGTCTTCTTTCCCCGCTAATTATTCCAAGCCCGTTCCCTTGGCTGTGGTTTCGCTAGATAGTAGATAGGGACAGTAGGAATCTCGTTAATCCATTCATGCGCGTCACTAATTAGATGACGAGGCATTTGGCTACCTTAAGAGAGTCATAGTTACTCCCGCCGTTGACCCGCGCTTACTTGAATTTCTTCACTTTGACATTCAGAGCACTGGGCAGAAATCACATTGTGTCAACACCCGCTAGGGCCATCACAATGCTTTGTTTTAATTAGACAGTCGGATTCCCCAAGTCCGTGCCAGTTCTGAATTGATTGTTAATTGATAATCGTTATAATTGATAAGAACTAATTGGTTTAACCCAAATAGTATTCTTAAAAATTTTAGCAAGAAAGTTCCACAATTGGCTACGTAACTAAACTATCCGGGGAACAAGTAACTAACATAAATGCTAGAAACTCTATTTACCCAGAACGAGCACATAAACCATGTTATTGTTTCCCAATCAAGCCCGACTATCTCAATCTTCAGAGCCAATCCTTATCCCGAAGTTACGGATCTAATTTGCCGACTTCCCTTACCTACATTATTCTATCGACTAGAGACTCTTCACCTTGGAGACCAGCTGCGGATATTGGTACGGCCTGTTGAGAAGTTTGCGTGTCCCCACCATAAATTTTCAAGGTCCGAGGAGAAAATATCGACACAACAGTATATGTCATGCTCTTCTAGCCCATCTACCATATCTCTCTGCGAAAGACTTCCATGGTAGTACGGCTATAAAACAGAAAAGAAAACTCTTCCGATATCTCTCGACGGCTTCTTTATGGTCGTTCCTGTTGCCAGGATGAGCACGAGGCCCATATTTAATAACAAACGGATACTCAACAGGTTACGGAATTGGAACCGTATTCCCTTTCGTTCAAAATTATTCAAGTGTATTATATTCGCTTTGTTTATATAGTTAGGCATTTTTGTTTTACTTGAAAATTTTCGGCTTTCGCCTTGAACTTAGGACCGACTAACTCGTGATCAACCACTGTTCACACGAAACCCTTCTCCACTTCAGTCCTCCAAGGTCTCATTCGATTATTTGCTACTACCACCAAGATCTGTACCAATGGCAGCTCCATGCAGGCTTACGCCAAACACTTCTACGCATACCATTGTACCTTCCTACTCACTAAAGTTTCAAAATTTATATCACAAGTAATATAAATCATCTACTTTAGCGGTAATGTATAGGTATACAACTTAAGCGCCATCCATTTTAAGGGCTAGTTGCTTCGGCAGGTGAGTTGTTACACACTCCTTAGCGGATTTCGACTTCCATGATCACCGTCCTGCTGTTTTAAGCAACCAACGCCTTTCATGGTATCTGCATGAGTTGTTAATTTGGGCACCGTAACATTACGTTTGGTTCATCCCACAGCGCCAGTTCTGCTTACCAAAAGTGGCCCACTGGGCACATTATATCATAACCTTGAACTTCATATCAAGAAAGTTAAGGTTCTTACCCATTTAAAGTTTGAGAATAGGTTAAGATCGTTTCGACCCTAAGGCCTCTAATCATTCGCTTTACCAGATAAGATTATTTTATATAATATTAAAATGCACCAGCTATCCTGAGGGAAACTTCGGAAGGAACCAGCTACTAGATGGTTCGATTGGTCTTTCGCCCCTATACTCAATTCTGACAATCGATTTGCACGTCAGAACTGTTTCGGTCTTCCATCAGGGTTTCCCCTGACTTCAACCTGATCAAGTATAGTTCACCATCTTTCGGGTCACAGCATATATGCTCAAGGTACGTTCCAGTTAGAGGCATAAATAATATAAATATACATTATACATAACTATATAGAACGCCCCGGGATTGTGTTAATTAGCTATAAATAGCTAAAAAACTAATCCCATTATTAGTCAAGTTAATTACGCTATTAGGTTTACATCCCAATAACTTGCACATATGTTAGACTCCTTGGTCCGTGTTTCAAGACGGGTCCCGAAGGTATCCTGAATCTTTCGCATTGTTAATCATACAAGAGCATATAATAAACACAAAAATCAATGATAATTATGCCATTATATAATTCCGAAAAATTAACGCTCTGTAATAATATAAATCTATCAGCACTTTATCAAATTAATAACATTTATTCTGTGTTAAAATGCAAGCAATTTAATTGGAATAAACTATAAGTTATATTTTATGATAAATTTGGGATATGCTAATAGATTACAATGTCCTTATATGGAAAAAATGCACATTATTCTTAATAATATTATTTAAATATTACAATTTTAATGATGAATTTTCCATAACGGATATTCAGGTTCATCGGGCTTAACCTCTAAGCAGTTTCACGTACTGTTTAACTCTCTATTCAGAGTTCTTTTCAACTTTCCCTCACGGTACTTGTTTACTATCGGTCTCATGGTTATATTTAGTTTTAGATGGAGTTTACCACCCACTTAGTGCTGCACTATCAAGCAACACGACTCTTTGGAAACATCATCTAGTAATCATTAACGTTATACGGGCCTGGCACCCTCTATGGGTAAATGGCCTCATTTAAGAAGGACTTAAATCATTAATTTCTCATACTAGAATATTGACGCTCCATACACTGCATCTCACATTTGCCATATAGACAAAGTGACTTAGTGCTGAACTGTTTTCTTTTCGCTCGCCGCTACTAAGAAAATCCTTGTTAGTTTCTTTTCCTCCCCTAATTAATATGCTTAAATTCAGGGGGTAGTCCCATATGAGTTGAGGTTGTATATATAACTATTTTTTGCCATAAATTCTTTATATATAAATGATAAAACAATCAATTAAATTCGTTATAAATAGTTCCAATAGTTCTTGTAAGCAAAGTTATTTTTTATCCATTTAACGAACCAACGAAGAATAATAACAAAACCAAGATTTTTCTTTTTCCGAATCATTAATAAGAGACAATTCTAGATGAAAAATATTTCAATTTTTTATGCTAGACATTTCTCAGTATTATTTGATTGAAAAAGAAAATATTTCTCTTCGTTTTTCACATTCAAATGTGAGATAATGTTTTTCATTTCTTTTTTAATATTATGAATAAAATCATTATTTAATCCAATAATATACCATATGCTTATAAAAAATTTATAAACAACTTAATTAGCATAGTCTTACAACCCTCAACCATATGTAGTCCAAGCAGCACTATAAAATTAATTAAAGTACATAACAGCATGGACTGCGATATGCGTTCAAAATGTCGATGTTCATGTGTCCTGCAGTTCACACGATGACGCACAGTTTGCTGCGTTCTTCATCGACCCATGAGCCGAGTGATCCACCGCTTAGAGTTTTATAATTCATTTTTATATAATATCAATATTGTTTTTATTGAAAGAAATTAAAAATACACCATTTTACTGGCATATATCAATTCCTTCAATAAATTTATTTTTATACCTAAAAATAAATGTTGCGATATGTCTTAGTTTCATATAAGCATTATGTATCATAAAAATCTGGTTATGGTTTGCTATTTTGGGTGACACATACTGCAAAATTTATATAAAACATTAACCTGATGGATGACAGGTACAAACATTGTATATTTTAGGTTGTTGCATTAGCCAACGTATGCTCATAACATAGATGAACAATACATATTCGCAACGCGTGTATATTATGGTCCATATACACACACACTTATTTTGAATACCACATTCAAAATTATTTTAATTTTAATTCGACTTCTACTTTCAAATTTTGTTCAGTTTCTTCGATTTCCATTTTCGAGAATTTGTTTTTATAGGAAACGCCATTGTTGTAGTAGGTACTGCCACAAATACGCACAACAACATTAATAATGTTAAAGTCTTTTTATGAGGTTGCCAAGCCCCACATATAAAATAAAAGCCATCTTCATTTTATTTTGACTTTAACTTTTGATTCCGTGGAATCATTTTGTAATATTTTTATTTTGGTAAATTGTATTTATTTGTATTATAACAAATGTTTATTAACGATAAGGATATTATACAATAATGATCCTTCCGCAGGTTCACCTACGGAAACCTTGTTACGACTTTTACTTCCTCTAAATAATCAAGTTCGGTCAACTTTTGCGAAACAACCGTAACACGCAAGGCGTCACAGTGATCACGTCCGGAGACCTCACTAAATAATTCAATCGGTAGTAGCGACGGGCGGTGTGTACAAAGGGCAGGGACGTAATCAATGCGAGTTAATGACTCACACTTACTGGGAATTCCAAGTTCATGTGAACAGTTTCAGTTCACAATCCCAAGCATGAAAGTGGTTCAGCGGTTTACCCGGACCTCTCGGTCTAGGAAATACACGTTGATACTTTCATTGTAGCGCGCGTGCAGCCCAGGACATCTAAGGGCATCACAGACCTGTTATTGCTCAATCTCATTATTGCTAGACGCAATTTGTCCATTTAAGAAGCTAGTGTCCTTATAATGGGACAAACCAACAGGTACGGCTCCACTTACATAAACACATTCAAACACAATAAACATTTTACTGCCACCATGAATGAAGGCTACATAAGCTTCAGCACCATAATCCTGAAGATATCTATTTAATATATTTGAGTCTCGTTCGTTATCGGAATTAACCAGACAAATCACTCCACGAACTAAGAACGGCCATGCACCACCACCCATAGATTCGAGAAAGAGCTATCAATCTGTCTTACACACTTATGTTCGGACCTGGTAAGTTTTCCCGTGTTGAGTCAAATTAAGCCGCAGGCTCCACTCCTGGTGGTGCCCTTCCGTCAATTCCTTTAAGTTTCAGCTTTGCAACCATACTTCCCCCGGAGCCCAAAAGCTTTGGTTTCCCGGGAAGCGACTGAGAGAGCCATAAAAGTAGCTACACCCAATTGCTAGCTGGCATCGTTTATGGTTAGAACTAGGGCGGTATCTGATCGCCTTCGAACCTCTAACTTTCGTTCTTGATTAATGAAAACATCTTTGGCAAATGCTTTCGCTTAAGTTAGTCTTACGACGGTCCAAGAATTTCACCTCTCGCGTCGTAATACTAATGCCCCCAAACTGCTTCTATTAATCATTACCTCTTGATCTGAAAACCAATGAAAGCAGAACAGAGGTCTTATTTCATTATCCCATGCACAGAATATTCAGGCATTTGAAGCCTGCTTTAAGCACTCTAATTTGTTCAAAGTAATAGTACCGGCCCACAATAACACTCGTTTAAGAGCACTAGTGCAGGTTTTTAAATAGGAGGAACATATGAAAAAATACAAGTATTTAATCACATATAAGAACTCCACCGGTAATACGCTTACATACATAAAGGTATAGTACTAACCACAATTGTAAGTTGTACTACCCGTATGAAGCACAAGTTCAACTACGAACGTTTTAACCGCAACAACTTTAATATACGCTATTGGAGCTGGAATTACCGCGGCTGCTGGCACCAGACTTGCCCTCCAATTGGTCCTTGTTAAAGGATTTAAAGTGTACTCATTCCAATTACAGGGCCTCGGATATGAGTCCTGTATTGTTATTTTTCGTCACTACCTCCCCGAGCTGGGAGTGGGTAATTTACGCGCCTGCTGCCTTCCTTAGATGTGGTAGCCGTTTCTCAGGCTCCCTCTCCGGAATCGAACCCTGATTCCCCGTTACCCGTTGCAACCATGGTAGTCCTAGATACTACCATCAAAAGTTGATAGGGCAGACATTTGAAAGATCTGTCGTCGGTACAAGACCATACGATCTGCATGTTATCTAGAGTTCAACCAATATAACGATCTTGCGATCGCTTGGTTTTAGCCTAATAAAAGCACATGTCCCATAAGGTTCATGTTTTAATTGCATGTATTAGCTCTAGAATTACCACAGTTATCCAAGTAACTGTTAACGATCTAAGGAACCATAACTGATATAATGAGCCTTTTGCGGTTTCACTTTTAATTCGTGTGTACTTAGACATGCATGGCTTAATCTTTGAGACAAGCATATAACTACTGGCAGGATCAACCAGAATAATGTTTTTCCTTCATATTCCATTCATATATTTTGAATCGAAATAAGCAATATAATAGATATATAGATATATAGATTTTTCACTTTATATAATTCCATGATTTTTATTATATTGAATAAAATTCAATATTTCGCCTTTGGGTAAAATTTTAAATATATAAGTAAAAAAATCCATTCGATTACGGCCATTTTTATATAGCATTCGTAATCCATATTTTCATTTTTAATTTATACTTGTTTTACCAATATAACAAGAATTTCATCTAATTATTGTAATATATATATTTCTATAATTTTATCTTTTTATACATACATATTTCATTATAAAATATCATTTTATTTCCAACATACATAATTATTGTATCCACACATGTACAATTTTTGTTTAACCAATATAAATATTAAGTTAAATCATTTGCATTTTGAAGATAAATTTAAAATTTATCTCTTTTCATATATATCTCTGGTAATATATAACATAAAACCAAGCGCATATGATAATATTTCCACATTTAATATATAATTTTATATTTCTTTCATAAGAATCCATATTTGTATTATACCGTAACGATATAATAATCCAACTATACGGCAGGTAATAAATTAATATTTGCCTGCCTCCAAAAATTAACGATAATA
Source organism: Drosophila mauritiana (assembly GCF_004382145.1). Taxonomy (NCBI): domain Eukaryota; kingdom Metazoa; phylum Arthropoda; class Insecta; order Diptera; family Drosophilidae; genus Drosophila; species Drosophila mauritiana. The sequence continues at coordinate 114,132 of NW_022881476.1, forward strand.
TATGGAAACGATTTGTTATTCTATATATAATAGAAACTTGACTTTTGTTTCAACGATATTATCTATAAAGCGTATATTCCTATTATCCGCGGAGCCAAGTCCCGTGTTCTATAGAACTGAGAAACAAATTTGTACGGATAATAATATACTTTATTGTATGTAACCAATATAAACATAATCCGAAATAAATATTTCGAATAATGCGGGAGGTCGGCAACCACTGCCTACCTATAGTAGTTTTTGAACCCGCTGTCCTCAAAGCGGGTATTTTCAATTCCGTTTGCCACCCAACATACGGGCTATTCTCTTATATATTAAGAGATTATAGGAACATTTCATTTTTTTTCCATTATTCATATATAATATGATTATTTTTTCCCTTATACATATAATAATTAATCATTTTCATATGTATATTATTTAATTTACTCATATTATTGCCAAAATCATATGAATACATAAGTTTTGAACAATATGAGAGGTCGGCAACCACTGCCTACCTATAGTAGTTTTTGAACCCTCTGTCGTAATTCCGGTCGTTTACACTACTATACCCTCTCACTATAATGGCTTTTCTCTATAATACTAAGAGAATGTGGGATATTTTCAGCATTTTTTCCCTTATACATATAATAATTAATCATTTTCATATGTATATTATTTAATTTACTCATATTATTGCCAAAATCATATGAATACATAAGTTTTGAACAATATGAGAGGTCGGCAACCACTGCCTACCTATAGTAGTTTTTGAACCCTCTGTCGTAATTCCGGTCGTTTACACTACTATACCCTCTCACTATAATGGCTTTTCTCTATAATACTAAGAGAATGTGGGATATTTTCAGCATTTTTTCCCTTATACATATAATAATTAATCATTTTCATATGTATATTATTTAATTTACTCATATTATTGCCAAAATCATATGAATACATAAGTTTTGAACAATATGAGAGGTCGGCAACCACTGCCTACCTATAGTAGTTTTTGAACCCTCTGTCGTAATTCCGGTCGTTTACACTACTATACCCTCTCACTATAATGGCTTTTCTCTATAATACTAAGAGAATGTGGGATATTTTCAGAATTTTTTCCCTTATACATATAATAATTAATCATTTTCATATGTATATTATTTAATTTACTCATATTATTGCCAAAATCATATGAATACATAAGTTTTGAACAATATGAGAGGTCGGCAACCACTGCCTACCTATAGTAGTTTTTGAACCCTCTGTCGTAATTCCGGTCGTTTACACTACTATACCCTCTCACTATAATGGCTTTTCTCTATTATACTAAGAGAATGTGGGATATTTTCAGCATTTTTTCCCTTATACATATAATAATTAATAATTTTCATATGTATATTATTTAATTTACTCATATAATTGCCAAAATCATATGAATACATAAGTTTTGAACAATATGAGAGGTCGGCAACCACTGCCTACCTATAGTAGTTTTTGAACCCTCTGTCGTAATTCCGGTCGTTTACACTACTATACCCTCTCACTATAATGGCTTTTCTCTATAATACTAAGAGAATGTGGGAATATTTCAGCATTTTTTCCCCTATACATATAATAATTAATAATTTTCATATGTATATTATTTAATTTACTCATATAATTGCCAAAATCATATGAATACATAAGTTTTGAACAATATGAGAGGTCGGCAACCACTGCCTACCTATAGTAGTTTTTGAACCCTCTGTCGTAATTCCGGTCGTTTACACTACTATACCCTCTCACTATAATGGCTTTTCTCTATAATACTAAGAGAATGTGGGATATTTTCAGCATTTTTTCCCTTATACATATAATAATTAATCATTTTCATATGTATATTATTTAATTTACTCATATTATTGCCAAAATCATATGAATACATAAGTTTTGAACAATATGAGAGGTCGGCAACCACTGCCTACCTATAGTAGTTTTTGAACCCTCTGTCGTAATTCCGGTCGTTTACACTACTATACCCTCTCACTATAATGGCTTTTCTCTATAATACTAAGAGAATGTGGGATATTTTCAGCATTTTTTCCCTTATACATATAATAATTAATCATTTTCATATGTATATTATTTAATTTACTCATATTATTGCCAAAATCATATGAATACATAAGTTTTGAACAATATGAGAGGTCGGCAACCACTGCCTACCTATAGTAGTTTTTGAACCCTCTGTCGTAATTCCGGTCGTTTACACTACTATACCCTCTCACTATAATGGCTTTTCTCTATAATACTAAGAGAATGTGGGATATTTTCAGAATTTTTTCCCTTATACATATAATAATTAATCATTTTCATATGTATATTATTTAATTTACTCATATTATTGCCAAAATCATATGAATACATAAGTTTTGAACAATATGAGAGGTCGGCAACCACTGCCTACCTATAGTAGTTTTTGAACCCTCTGTCGTAATTCCGGTCGTTTACACTACTATACCCTCTCACTATAATGGCTTTTCTCTATTATACTAAGAGAATGTGGGATATTTTCAGCATTTTTTCCCTTATACATATAATAATTAATAATTTTCATATGTATATTATTTAATTTACTCATATAATTGCCAAAATCATATGAATACATAAGTTTTGAACAATATGAGAGGTCGGCAACCACTGCCTACCTATAGTAGTTTTTGAACCCTCTGTCGTAATTCCGGTCGTTTACACTACTATACCCTCTCACTATAATGGCTTTTCTCTATAATACTAAGAGAATGTGGGAATATTTCAGCATTTTTTCCCCTATACATATAATAATTAATAATTTTCATATGTATATTATTTAATTTACTCATATAATTGCCAAAATCATATGAATACATAAGTTTTGAACAATATGAGAGGTCGGCAACCACTGCCTACCTATAGTAGTTTTTGAACCCTCTGTCGTAATTCCGGTCGTTTACACTACTATACCCTCTCACTATAATGGCTTTTCTCTATAATACTAAGAGAATGTGGGAATATTTCAGCATTTTTTCCCCTATACATATAATAATTAATAATTTTCATATGTATATTATTTAATTTACTCATATAATTGCCAAAATCATATAAATACATAAGTTTTGAACAATATCAGAGGTCAGCAACGGTCTTTCCTCTATAATACTAAGATAATATGGGAATATTTTCAGCATTTTTTCCCTTATACATTTATACATATAATAATTAATCATTTTCATATGTATATTATTTAATTTACTCATATTATTGCCAAAATCATATAAATACATAAGTTTTGAACAATATCAGAGGTCAGCAACGGTCTTTCCTCTATAATACTAAGATAATGTGGGAATATTTCATCATTTTTTCCTTTATACATTTATACATATAATATTTAATCATTTTATATGTATATTATTTAATTTACTCATATAATTGCCAAAATCATATAAATACATAAGTTTTGAACAATATCAGAGGTCGGCAACGGTCTTTCCTCTATAATACTAAGATAATATGGGAATATTTCAGCATTTTTTCCCTTATACATATAATAATTAATCATTTTCATATGTATATTATTTAATTTACTCGTATAATTGCCAAAATCCTATGAAGACATAAGAGAATACAATATGAGAGGTCGGCGCAACCATAATATAGTAGTTGATGACGAGGTGTTTGGCAACTTGATACAATTCTTTAAAAAGTCTTTATATTAATTATATGATAGGGACAATATCATATGCGTCACTAAATTGATGACGAGGTGTTTGGCAACGTGACACAAATCATTAAAGTCTTTATATTAATTATATGATAGAGACAATATCATATGCGTCACTAAATTGATGACGAGGTATTTGGCAACTTGATAGAATTCTTTAAAGTCTTTATATCAAAAATTATATGATAGGGACAATATCATATGCGTCACTAAATTGATGACGAGGTGTTTGGCAACTTGACACAATTCATTAAAGTCTTTATATTAATTATATGATAGAGACAATATCATATGCGTCACTAAATTGATGACGAGGTATTTGGCAACTTGATATAATTCTTTAAAGTCTTTATATCAAATATTATATGATAGGGACAATATCATATGCGTCACTAAATTGATGACGAGGTGTTTGGCAACTTGACACAATTCATTAAAGTCTTTATATTAATTATATGATAGGGACAATATCATATGCGTCACTAAATTGATGACGAGGTATTTGGCAACTTGATACAATTCTTTAAAGTTTTTATATCAAAAATTATATGATAGGGACAATATCATATGCGTCACTAAATTGATGACGAGGTGTTTGGCAACTTGACACAATTCATTAAAGTCTTTATATTAATTATATGATAGGGACAATATCATATGCGTCACTAAATTGATGACGAGGTATTTGGCAACTTGATACAATTCTTTAAAGTTTTTATATCAAAAATTATATGATAGGGACAATATCATATGCGTCACTAAATTGATGACGAGGTGTTTGGCAACGTGACACAAATCATTAAAGTCTTTATATTAATTATATGATAGAGACAATATCATATGCGTCACTAAATTGATGACGAGGTATTTGGCAACTTGATAGAATTCTTTAAAGTCTTTATATCAAAAATTATATGATAGGGACAATATCATATGCGTCACTAAATTGATGACGAGGTGTTTGGCAACTTGACACAATTCATTAAAGTCTTTATATTAATTATATGATAGAGACAATATCATATGCGTCACTAAATTGATGACGAGGTGTTTGGCAACTTGACACAATTCATTAAAGTCTTTATATTAATTATATGATAGAGACAATATCATATGCGTCACTAAATTGATGACGAGGTATTTGGCAACTTGATACAATTCTTTAAAGTTTTTATATCAAAAATTATATGATAGGGACAATATCATATGCGTCACTAAATTGATGAGTCGCGATCGAACACTCGACGAGTGCAGACGTGCCTGCGGATCGACAGCAAATTGTTAGCAAATTGTTCACAGTTGTAAGTCCCGTTACTTGTGCCCAGCCACTTCGCGTCGCGTGATCTTGTCGCGCGTTTTGATTGGCCCAGCCAACGTACCTAACGGTAGTTCGCACTAACACCATCGCACACCCGAGTGTGCGTGTTATCAGCGCAAAAAACCCAGTGCTCGAAGCAGCGGTATAATTGCAAAGCAGCAGCCACGTGCTGCCTGGCTCACCGGCTTACGGTGCCCAGCTTCCCCCCCCCCCCCCCTCCTCACTCCTTATCAACTTTGGAGAAGATGGACTGGCAGGCCCCCCCGCGCACCCACAAGCTTGGAACAACACCACGCAAAAAGGCTCTGAGAACACGCAAGAGCAGCTCCAGCAGCGAGGGAAGCACCTCGCATACAGAGCCGGGCGAGATAAAGCGAAAACCGGCAAAGAAAGCACAGGGAGAGGAGCTGAAAGATAAGTCAAGCACTAGCGCAGCTCTGCGCAAGAAGCTCGCCAACAACGCCTTCGCTTTACTCTCGACCGAAGAAGACGAGTACGACCAAGAGAGCTCTGATGACGAACCCGGACCTAAAGACGATTCCAAGCCCAAGACCCCCGAGAAACCAAAGCCCACCCCGAAGACCATCAAGCCACCTCCGATTTTTATCCCCGATGTGACCAACATCTCGGCACTCGTCAAGATGATCACGACTCTTGTAGGCCCGAAGAACAATTTTACCTACAAGACCGTGAATGGCAACAACGTACGTGTCATGATGCCGGACAAAGAGTCCTATACAGCTCTGCGTCTCCAACTTGTGGCCCAAAACAAGAGGCATCGGACTTTCCAGCCGAAAGATGAACGTGCATACAAGGTTGTCATCAAAGGACTCCACCACTCCACCGATCGTGAGGAAATCATTGAAGACCTTCGCAGACAAGGGCACGCTGTTAGAGATCTGCACAATCCCATTGGCAGAAGAACTAAAGAACCGCTGGGAATATTCTTCGCCAACCTGGAGCCTTCCAGCAACAACAAAGACGTCTACCAAGTCAAGCGGATCTGCAGGTCGGTAGTAACCATTGAACCGCCGCAGAAGTTCAACGACGTGCCTCAATGCTTCAGGTGCCAAGGATTCGGTCATACACAGCGTTACTGCTTCCTGGAATACCGATGTGTAAAGTGTGGAGGCCCTCACGAATCGAGGGCATGTGAGAAGAGGGAGGACGACAAAGCGTGCTGCTTCCACTGCCAGGCGGACCATCCTGCGTCTTTCAAGGGATGCCCTGCATACAAAAGGGCCAAAGCACTCGCTGCTCCGAAAACAAGGCCCGTCGCTAATGCTAACAAGGCGCCGCCCGTGGCATCACCAAACGTCACCTCTGGCAGGAGCTACCGAGACGCCCTCAACGGAGTGCACGCAGCACCGCAGAATCCCACAACCCCAGTCCAAACCCAAACAGAAACCCCACACTCCGGTCAGATAGAAGCGATGTTCGCTCGCATGGAAGGAATGATGGAAAGGATGATGGAGCGCATGTTCACCCAGATGACACAGCTGGTGGCCACCATTCTCAACAGCAAGTCATGCAACTAAAGCTCCACCTAGTCGTCTGGAATGCGAACGGCCTGCAGAACAGCAAGGCCATAGTCGAGCACCATCTGAAGACCCACCAGATCGATATCCTACTCGTAGCCGAAACCCACTTCTCCCCCAGATCCCACTTTAATATCAGCGGATATGACCTCATCCATGCAGACCATCCTTCTGGCAGAGCACGCGGTGGAGCAGCCATCCTCATCAGGAGCGGTATTCAATACCTAGAGCTGCCCGCGTTTCAGCAAGACTGGGCACAATGTCCTGTCATCAGGATTGTCAGCCCGCAAGGAGATTTAGACATTGGAGCGGTCTACTTTCCCCCCAGATACCGCATAACAGCATCTCACCTCAGTGAGTTCTTCGAGCATTTTGGGCCCCGCTTCATAGCAGCTGGAGATTATAACGCCAAACATTCTTGGTGGGGATCGCGCGCCAACAACCCCAAAGGGAAAACTCTGTTTGGGTACCTGCAACGCCACCGACTGGACTGCCACTCCACTGGCGAGCCCACTCACTGGCCAACGAATCCCCTCAAGACTCCAGACCTACTGGACTTTGCTGTGTCGAAAGGCATAGGGCATGCGAAGATCAGCTGCACAACAAATGCTGATCTCCTGTCAGACCACTGTGCAATAAACGTGCTAATCAACACGCCAGTCCTCAGGAAAACCCCGCCCAGAAGGCTCACTGGAAAATATACCGACGCCGCCAAGTTCGCGTCCTGGATGCTCTCCACCGTCAATCCGAACCCCATCCTCAACACACCCAGGAACATTGATGAAGCTATCGGGAATCTCACCAGGCAGATGCAAAACGCTGCGGAATTCGCAAGCCCACCGCCACCAAAGACTGCGAGAACACCTAGCAGGGACCTCCACCTCTGGTCCCCGGAAATTGCGGCACTCGTGACTGAGAAGAGGCGTCTCAGGAGAGTTTGGTTCTTGACGCGCAATCCAAGAGACAAAACAGCGCTCAATCACGCCACAAAGGAGTTGAAGGACAAGATCTCCAGCCTACGCCAGGACTCCTTCCTCAGATTCCTCGAGGAACTCTCTCCCGGGGACCCAGACCACAATCTGTGGAACGTCACCCGCCACATTAAACGACCAGCCAAAAAGGTTTCCGCAGTGCGCAAAGCAGATGGATCCTGGTGCCGTTCGGATGCTGAAAGAGCAGAAGCTTTCGCCGAACACCTTTACAACGCCTTCTCTCCGTTCGACTGCTGCACTGCCGAAGAACATGCTGAAACAGCCCGGTTTCTCAATAGCCCAAGCTCTCCCGGTCCCCCGTTGGAACCAGTCGACCCTGAGGAAGTTGCGCAGGAGATTGCTCTACTGAAGAACAACAAATCTCCAGGCCTGGATCGTATAGATGCGGCGGCCCTAAAAATGCTCCCATTCCGCTGCACACAAATGCTGGCCAGCATTTACAACAGCTGCTTCCGGCTAGGGTACTTCCCGGAAGAGTGGAAAAGAGCAGAGGTTATTGTCCTCCTCAAGCCTGGTAAGCCTGAAGCCAATCTCGCCTCCTATCGTCCGATTAGTTTGCTGGCAATCCTCTCCAAAATACTCGAAAGAGTATTTTTGCGCAGAGTATTGCCAGTACTGGATGAGGCTGGTTTGATCCCCGATCACCAGTTTGGCTTCAGGCGCTCCCACGGAACACCAGAGCAATGCCACCGGCTAGTCGAACGGATCCTCGAGGCATTCGAGCAAAAGAAATACTGCTGCGCTGTAATGCTCGACGTGAAGCAGGCATTCGACAGAGTTTGGCATCCTGGACTCCTCCATAAACTCAAATCCTACCTCCCAAGCCCCCATTTTACCCTCCTCAAATCCTACACTGAGGGAAGAGCATTCCAAGTCAGATGCGGAAGTGCAATAAGCCTACCCAGACTGATCAGAGCTGGAGTTCCGCAAGGCAGTGTGCTCGGACCAATACTGTACACCCTTTACACCGCAGACCTTCCCATAATCCCCTCCAGGAACCTAACTATAGCGACTTATGCAGATGACACGGCTTTCCTCGCCTCCTCATCCGACCCACGAGAAGCCTCCGAAACAATCCAAAGGCAAATGGACGCGCTACATCCCTGGCTCAGCAGGTGGAACATCGTAGTGAACGCGGAAAAATCTACCCAAACAACATTTGCACTAAGGAGAGGAGACTGCCCACCGGTCACGCTAAACGGAGTCATCATTCCCAACGCACCCGCACCCAAGTACCTAGGACTTACCCTGGACCGCAGGCTCACTTGGCGTCCCCACATCGTCAGCAAACGCATACAGGCCGATGCGCGTCTGAGGCAGATGCATTGGCTTATTGGGAGAGGGTCCAAGCTAAGGCAGAACCACAAAATCCTGGTGTACAAGGCAATTCTCAAGCCCATCTGGACCTACGGGATACAGCTATGGGGCACGGCAAGCCACACGAATCGCCTGCGTATACAGCGGTTCCAGAATAGGTGCTTGAGAATTGCCTGTAATGCGCATCCCTACCACGAGAATGTCGCCATACATAGGGAACTTGGAATCCCACAAGTCGCTGATGAAATCTCCAGGCTCAGCGAGAGATACCTGAAAAGGCTCGAAAACCACCCTAACCACCTCGCCACCAACCTGTTAGACAATAGCCAAACAAGCAGACGTCTCATGAGGAGACACCCTCTCGATCTTCCACAACAATAGGCAACACATATAAAACCCGCCACAAATACATGTACAATAGTATCCCTTAAGCTAATGTTCCCCCGCAAAACCATTTAATTATTGTCCACTAGGACAGATTTTAAATAAATAAACGCACGCTAAAAAAAAAAAAAAAAAAAAAAAAAAAAAAAACTAAATTGATGACGAGGTGTTTGGCAACTTGACACAATTCATTAAAGTCTTTATATTAATTATATGATAGGGACAATATCATATGCGTCACTAAATTGATGACGAGGTGTTTGGCAACTTGACACAATTCATTAAAGTCTTTATATTAATTATATGATAGGGACAATATCATATGCGTCACTAAATTGATGACGAGGTATTTGGCAACGTGATAGAATTCTTTAAAGTCTTTATATCAAAAATTATACGATAGGGACAATATCATATGCGTCACTAAATTGATGACGAGGTATTTGGCAACTTGATATAATTCTTTAAAGTCTTTATATCAAAAATTATATGATAGGGACAATATCATATGCGTCACTAAATTGATGACGAGGTGTTTGTTTGGCTACAGGAAAAATCATTTATTTATCGAATCATCAAGCAAAGGATAAGCTTCAGTGGATCGCAGTATGGCAGCTGCTCAACCACTTACAACACCTTGCCTGTTACAAAAGTCGTTTACAATTGATTCTAGGCTTTGTCATTGTATTAAATAATGCTTTTATATGTAACTAGCGCGGCATCAGGTGATCGAAGATCCTCCTAATTTACTATGTTACAAATTACATTGGCATCACATCCATTGTCGTTTATAAAATAAATTATAAACTTTAAATGGTTTAGAAGCCATACAATGCAAATTGCCCCTTATTTATCATTGCAGTCCAGCACGGATACGACCTTAGAGGCGTTCAGGCATAATCCAACGGACGTAGCGTCATACCACTGTTCGCTCGAACAAGTATTGTGCCATTGGTCCGTACCTGCGGTTCCTCTCGTACTACGCAGGAATGCTGTCGCAACAACGTTTTGTCATTAGTAGGGTAAAACTAACCTGTCTCACGACGGTCTAAACCCAGCTCACGTTCCCTTGCATGGGTGAACAATCCAACGCTTGGTGAATTTTGCTTCACAATGATAGGAAGAGCCGACATCGAAGGATCAAAAAGCGACGTCGCTATGAACGCTTGGCCGCCACAAGCCAGTTATCCCTATGGTAACTTTTCTGACACCTCTTGTTAAAAACTCTTTAAACCAAAAGGATCGATAGGCCGAGCTTTTGCTGTCCCTGTGTGTACTGAACACCGAGATCAAGTCAGCATTTGCCCTTTTGCTCTATGTGTGGTTTCTGTCCGCACTGAGCTGGCCTTGGGACACCTCCGTTATTATTTGAGAGATGTACCGCCCCAGTCAAACTCCCTACCTGGCAATGTCCTTGAATTGGATCATACCTGAGTAATTGGAGTTATACCAAATTTTCAAATCAAAAATACATAAATGCATCGTTTTATTAAAGAATTTGTTTGCGATTATATAACAAACTCGTGATACTTTGATCAAGAAGCTTGCATCAAAACCCAATACCATAAGATATAATAAATATATCCGTATAATGGCTAGGAAATGATACACGTTCCATTTAATCAAGTAAGTAAGGAAACAATAAGAGTAGTGGTATTTCATTGACGATACCAAACCGAGGTCTAATATCTCCCACTTATTCTACACCTCTTATGTCTCCTTACACTGCCAGATTAGAGTCAAGCTCAAAAGGGTCTTCTTTCCCCGCTAATTATTCCAAGCCCGTTCCCTTGGCTGTGGTTTCGCTAGATAGTAGATAGGGACAGTAGGAATCTCGTTAATCCATTCATGCGCGTCACTAATTAGATGACGAGGCATTTGGCTACCTTAAGAGAGTCATAGTTACTCCCGCCGTTGACCCGCGCTTACTTGAATTTCTTCACTTTGACATTCAGAGCACTGGGCAGAAATCACATTGTGTCAACACCCGCTAGGGCCATCACAATGCTTTGTTTTAATTAGACAGTCGGATTCCCCAAGTCCGTGCCAGTTCTGAATTGATTGTTAATTGATAATCGTTATAATTGATAAGAACTAATTGGTTTAACCCAAATAGTATTCTTAAAAATTTTAGCAAGAAAGTTCCACAATTGGCTACGTAACTAAACTATCCGGGGAACAAGTAACTAACATAAATGCTAGAAACTCTATTTACCCAGAACGAGCACATAAACCATGTTATTGTTTCCCAATCAAGCCCGACTATCTCAATCTTCAGAGCCAATCCTTATCCCGAAGTTACGGATCTAATTTGCCGACTTCCCTTACCTACATTATTCTATCGACTAGAGACTCTTCACCTTGGAGACCAGCTGCGGATATTGGTACGGCCTGTTGAGAAGTTTGCGTGTCCCCACCATAAATTTTCAAGGTCCGAGGAGAAAATATCGACACAACAGTATATGTCATGCTCTTCTAGCCCATCTACCATATCTCTCTGCGAAAGACTTCCATGGTAGTACGGCTATAAAACAGAAAAGAAAACTCTTCCGATATCTCTCGACGGCTTCTTTATGGTCGTTCCTGTTGCCAGGATGAGCACGAGGCCCATATTTAATAACAAACGGATACTCAACAGGTTACGGAATTGGAACCGTATTCCCTTTCGTTCAAAATTATTCAAGTGTATTATATTCGCTTTGTTTATATAGTTAGGCATTTTTGTTTTACTTGAAAATTTTCGGCTTTCGCCTTGAACTTAGGACCGACTAACTCGTGATCAACCACTGTTCACACGAAACCCTTCTCCACTTCAGTCCTCCAAGGTCTCATTCGATTATTTGCTACTACCACCAAGATCTGTACCAATGGCAGCTCCATGCAGGCTTACGCCAAACACTTCTACGCATACCATTGTACCTTCCTACTCACTAAAGTTTCAAAATTTATATCACAAGTAATATAAATCATCTACTTTAGCGGTAATGTATAGGTATACAACTTAAGCGCCATCCATTTTAAGGGCTAGTTGCTTCGGCAGGTGAGTTGTTACACACTCCTTAGCGGATTTCGACTTCCATGATCACCGTCCTGCTGTTTTAAGCAACCAACGCCTTTCATGGTATCTGCATGAGTTGTTAATTTGGGCACCGTAACATTACGTTTGGTTCATCCCACAGCGCCAGTTCTGCTTACCAAAAGTGGCCCACTGGGCACATTATATCATAACCTTGAACTTCATATCAAGAAAGTTAAGGTTCTTACCCATTTAAAGTTTGAGAATAGGTTAAGATCGTTTCGACCCTAAGGCCTCTAATCATTCGCTTTACCAGATAAGATTATTTTATATAATATTAAAATGCACCAGCTATCCTGAGGGAAACTTCGGAAGGAACCAGCTACTAGATGGTTCGATTGGTCTTTCGCCCCTATACTCAATTCTGACAATCGATTTGCACGTCAGAACTGTTTCGGTCTTCCATCAGGGTTTCCCCTGACTTCAACCTGATCAAGTATAGTTCACCATCTTTCGGGTCACAGCATATATGCTCAAGGTACGTTCCAGTTAGAGGCATAAATAATATAAATATACATTATACATAACTATATAGAACGCCCCGGGATTGTGTTAATTAGCTATAAATAGCTAAAAAACTAATCCCATTATTAGTCAAGTTAATTACGCTATTAGGTTTACATCCCAATAACTTGCACATATGTTAGACTCCTTGGTCCGTGTTTCAAGACGGGTCCCGAAGGTATCCTGAATCTTTCGCATTGTTAATCATACAAGAGCATATAATAAACACAAAAATCAATGATAATTATGCCATTATATAATTCCGTAAAATTAACGCTCTGTAATAATATAAATCTATCAGCACTTTATCAAATTAATAACATTTATTCTGTGTTAAAATGCAAGCAATTTAATTGGAATAAACTATAAGTTATATTTTATGATAAATTTGGGATATGCTAATAGATTACAATGTCCTTATATGGAAAAAATGCACATTATTCTTAATAATATTATTTAAATATTACAATTTTAATGATGAATTTTCCATAACGGATATTCAGGTTCATCGGGCTTAACCTCTAAGCAGTTTCACGTACTGTTTAACTCTCTATTCAGAGTTCTTTTCAACTTTCCCTCACGGTACTTGTTTACTATCGGTCTCATGGTTATATTTAGTTTTAGATGGAGTTTACCACCCACTTAGTGCTGCACTATCAAGCAACACGACTCTTTGGAAACATCATCTAGTAATCATTAACGTTATACGGGCCTGGCACCCTCTATGGGTAAATGGCCTCATTTAAGAAGGACTTAAATCATTAATTTCTCATACTAGAATATTGACGCTCCATACACTGCATCTCACATTTGCCATATAGACAAAGTGACTTAGTGCTGAACTGTTTTCTTTTCGCTCGCCGCTACTAAGAAAATCCTTGTTAGTTTCTTTTCCTCCCCTAATTAATATGCTTAAATTCAGGGGGTAGTCCCATATGAGTTGAGGTTGTATATATAACTATTTTTTGCCATAAATTCTTTATATATAAATGATAAAACAATCAATTAAATTCGTTATAAATAGTTCCAATAGTTCTTGTAAGCAAAGTTATTTTTTATCCATTTAACGAACCAACGAAGAATAATAACAAAACCAAGATTTTTCTTTTTCCGAATCATTAATAAGAGACAATTCTAGATGAAAAATATTTCAATTTTTTATGCTAGACATTTCTCAGTATTATTTGATTGAAAAAGAAAATATTTCTCTTCGTTTTTTCACATTCAAATGTGAGATAATGTTTTTCATTTCTTTTTTAATATTATGAATAAAATCATTATTTAATCCAATAATATACCATATGCTTATAAAAAATTTATAAACAACTTAATTAGCATAGTCTTACAACCCTCAACCATATGTAGTCCAAGCAGCACTATAAAATTAATTAAAGTACATAACAGCATGGACTGCGATATGCGTTCAAAATGTCGATGTTCATGTGTCCTGCAGTTCACACGATGACGCACAGTTTGCTGCGTTCTTCATCGACCCATGAGCCGAGTGATCCACCGCTTAGAGTTTTATAATTCATTTTTATATAATATCAATATTGTTTTTATTGAAAGAAATTAAAAATACACCATTTTACTGGCATATATCAATTCCTTCAATAAATTTATTTTTATACCTAAAAATAAATGTTGCGATATGTCTTAGTTTCATATAAGCATTATGTATCATAAAAATCTGGTTATGGTTTGCTATTTTGGGTGACACATACTGCAAAATTTATATAAAACATTAACCTGATGGATGACAGGTACAAACATTGTATATTTTAGGTTGTTGCATTAGCCAACGTATGCTCATAACATAGATGAACAATACATATTCGCAACGCGTGTATATTATGGTCCATATACACACACACTTATTTTGAATACCACATTCAAAATTATTTTAATTTTAATTCGACTTCTACTTTCAAATTTTGTTCAGTTTCTTCGATTTCCATTTTCGAGAATTTGTTTTTATAGGAAACGCCATTGTTGTAGTAGGTACTGCCACAAATACGCACAACAACATTAATAATGTTAAAGTCTTTTTATGAGGTTGCCAAGCCCCACATATAAAATAAAAGCCATCTTCATTTTATTTTGACTTTAACTTTTGATTCCGTGGAATCATTTTGTAATATTTTTATTTTGGTAAATTGTATTTATTTGTATTATAACAAATGTTTATTAACGATAAGGATATTATACAATAATGATCCTTCCGCAGGTTCACCTACGGAAACCTTGTTACGACTTTTACTTCCTCTAAATAATCAAGTTCGGTCAACTTTTGCGAAACAACCGTAACACGCAAGGCGTCACAGTGATCACGTCCGGAGACCTCACTAAATAATTCAATCGGTAGTAGCGACGGGCGGTGTGTACAAAGGGCAGGGACGTAATCAATGCGAGTTAATGACTCACACTTACTGGGAATTCCAAGTTCATGTGAACAGTTTCAGTTCACAATCCCAAGCATGAAAGTGGTTCAGCGGTTTACCCGGACCTCTCGGTCTAGGAAATACACGTTGATACTTTCATTGTAGCGCGCGTGCAGCCCAGGACATCTAAGGGCATCACAGACCTGTTATTGCTCAATCTCATTATTGCTAGACGCAATTTGTCCATTTAAGAAGCTAGTGTCCTTATAATGGGACAAACCAACAGGTACGGCTCCACTTACATAAACACATTCAAACACAATAAACATTTTACTGCCACCATGAATGAAGGCTACATAAGCTTCAGCACCATAATCCTGAAGATATCTATTTAATATATTTGAGTCTCGTTCGTTATCGGAATTAACCAGACAAATCACTCCACGAACTAAGAACGGCCATGCACCACCACCCATAGATTCGAGAAAGAGCTATCAATCTGTCTTACACACTTATGTTCGGACCTGGTAAGTTTTCCCGTGTTGAGTCAAATTAAGCCGCAGGCTCCACTCCTGGTGGTGCCCTTCCGTCAATTCCTTTAAGTTTCAGCTTTGCAACCATACTTCCCCCGGAGCCCAAAAGCTTTGGTTTCCCGGGAAGCGACTGAGAGAGCCATAAAAGTAGCTACACCCAATTGCTAGCTGGCATCGTTTATGGTTAGAACTAGGGCGGTATCTGATCGCCTTCGAACCTCTAACTTTCGTTCTTGATTAATGAAAACATCTTTGGCAAATGCTTTCGCTTAAGTTAGTCTTACGACGGTCCAGAATTTCACCTCTCGCGTCGTAATACTAATGCCCCCAAACTGCTTCTATTAATCATTACCTCTTGATCTGAAAACCAATGAAAGCAGAACAGAGGTCTTATTTCATTATCCCATGCACAGAATATTCAGGCATTTGAAGCCTGCTTTAAGCACTCTAATTTGTTCAAAGTAATAGTACCGGCCCACAATAACACTCGTTAAGAGCACTAGTGCAGGTTTTTAAATAGGAGGAACATATGAAAAAATACAAGTATTTAATCACATATAAGAACTCCACCGGTAATACGCTTACATACATAAAGGTATAGTACTAACCACAATTGTAAGTTGTACTACCCGTATGAAGCACAAGTTCAACTACGAACGTTTTAACCGCAACAACTTTAATACGCTATTGGAGCTGGAATTACCGCGGCTGCTGGCACCAGACTTGCCCTCCAATTGGTCCTTGTTAAAGGATTTAAAGTGTACTCATTCCAATTACAGGGCCTCGGATATGAGTCCTGTATTGTTATTTTTCGTCACTACCTCCCCGAGCTGGGAGTGGTAATTTACGCGCCTGCTGCCTTCCTTAGATGTGTAGCCGTTTCTCAGGCTCCCTCTCCGGAATCGAAACCCTGATTCCCCGTTACCCGTTGCAACCATGGTAGTCCTAGATACTACCATCAAAAGTTGATAGGGCAGACATTTGAAAGATCTGTCGTCGGTACAAGACCATACGATCTGCATGTTATCTAGAGTTTCAACCAATATAACGATCTTGCGATCGCTTGG